>NC_056745.1:1116341205-1116641205 GCF_019279795.1 Protopterus annectens
GTCTGTGCACATCTAAGGAATGCAGTATCCATTCCCCTTTATTCTGTGGATTGGGAAAGAAGGTTGGCAAATGAATGGGCTGATTAAGAGCCACACTGGATACCACCTTGGGCATGAAGAATGGATTGGTTCTGAGGGACATCCTGTCCACATGAAAGATGATGAAAGGCTCCACTGCCATAAGGCCTGTAATTCAGATACCCTTCTAGCTGAAGTGATTGCTAAAAGGAAAGCTGTTTTCCAATAAAGAAAGTTTAAGTCTGCAGTAGCAGCTGGCTCGAAAGGAGGTAGAGCGAGTTTCTCCAGGACACAGTTAAGATCCCAGGCTGGGGTTGGAGCTCTCCTGGGTGGTTTCAAATTTTTGGCCCCATTGAGGAACTGCTTGAGCAGTGGATGAGAGAAGAGGGGAAGTTCTCTGTTATAATGAGCTGAAATGGCTGAGGTGTGGATTTTAATGGAGGAAAAAGACAGGCGCTTGTGAAGCATCTCAGTTAAGTATTGCAAAATCTGAGGTAAATTGGGCGCTGCTGTGCTCATCCCTTGAGATTGGTACCAGGCACAGAATCTTTCCCATTTTTCAGCATAAGATTTTCTAGTACTAGGCCTCCTTGCCTCTAAAATGATATTCATCACAGGTTTGCTGACGGATGGTAAAGGAGAGATTAAGTAATTAGCCAGGCTGCAAGGTTCAGTGTTAGAAGCTGAGGGTGCAGAATCTGGTTCTCCTGCTGAGACAGCAGGGAAGGAGTCTGAGGCAGGTGCCATATAGCTAACCGTGACACACTGCACAAGAGGTGGTACCAGTGTTGGCACAGCCAGTCTGGAGCAATCAAAATCATCCTTGGTTTGTCCCGTTTGATTTTTAGTAGTACTTTGGAGAGCAGAGGCAGAGGGGGGAAGGTATAGACTGAGAGGTTTTTCCAGATGAAGGACAGAGCATCCACTTTCTATGCATGTTTGTGGGGAGTCCTTGTGCAGAATTTGTACAATTGGTAGTTCTGGGGAGAGGCAAACAGGTCTATATCTGGGCTCCCCCATTTGCTTGTTAACATGTTGAAAATACTTGGTTCCAGTTTCCACTTGTGTGGGTCCATGAGGTTTCTGGTTAGTCCGTCTGCCAGTGTATTTAACTTTCCTGGCAGGAATTGAGCTTGAAGGTGCACTTGGTAGCTCAAGGCTGTGTTCCACAATGTCATAGCTAGTCTGCAGAGGGGGTAAGAATGTGCACCCCCCTACTTATGTACTACTTAACAGTGGTGTTGTCCGTCTTTACCATTAGCTGTCCTGGAAGAATGTGGTCCTTGAAGGCTGTCAGAGCATTCTGTACAGCTAACATTTCTTTTTGATTGATATGCAGGTGCATTTGACTTGGGTTCCATTTGCCTTGAATGCACTTCCCTGCCAGGTGAGCTCCCCCATGCATAGTCTGTGCATCTGTTGTTAGGGTTTGGATGGCAGAAGGTGGTGTGAAAGGTAGTCCCATCCCTTGTTTTGGTGACAGGCGTCTGCCCACCAAAGGGACTCTAGGCGTAGGCAAGGTATGATAGGAATCATTGTTTCTAGATCTTGAGAATGTTGATACGATAGGCTTTGTTTCCTCATATGCAGTCTTGCATATGGAATTAGAAGAATGCAGTAGGCCATGAACCCCAAGGCTTGCAGTATTTGTCTTGCAGATAGCAGGTTTTTTGTGGCCTCTTGTTTGAAGTAGGTTGTCAAATGAAATTGTTTCTCTGGCATGAGGTAGGCCATCTGGGAAGTTGTATTCAAGCTTGCTCCCAGGAATATAATTTGTTGACAGGGTAACAGGTGTGATTTCGTTTTGTTTATGGTGTACCCCAAACAAGTTAGAACCCTTTGTACAAAGGCCAGATGATTCAAAAGTATGTTGTGGCTTTCTGCCTGAATTAGACAATCATCCAGGTATACTTGAATATTTCTTTGCCTGCAAAATGCAATAACTGGAGTTAGGCACTTTGTGAATACCCTGGGTGCAGTAGATTAAAAAAAAAAAAAGGAACGGCGATGAGTGCAGCTTTTGCACCCACATACGCTGTTATTTATATGGGGGAATTTGAAAAGAAATTTATGTTTCAGTGTGATTTTTTTGTAAATCATGTTGTTTTTTATAAACGCTTTATTGATGACCTTATTTTTGTTTGTAAGGGTGAAACATGTATGTTTGAACAATTTATGGCATGTTTGAATGCGAACACTCATGGGTTACAATTTTCTGCTCAATATTCCCCGTGTAATATTTCCTTTTTGGATGTGGAATTTTATATAGGGAAGGAGAATACTGTACAATTTAAACCTTTTAGGAAACCTTTAGCAGTAAATAATTTTTTGCATGCCACTAGCATGCATCCATCTCATTTGATTAAGGCCTTACCAGAGGGAGAATTTAAAATAATTCTAAGAAATACTTCCGAGGTTGATTTATGGGAAGGAGCTTGTGAAGAAATTGTCATCAGATTAACATCTAGAGGTTATGATAATATTAGATTATCAAATATTAAAGATAGATTATGTCGAACCAGGAATTTTCGAGGGGGAAGACATAATAAAGAACATTTCCACATGCCAAATTGTTCAGCAGAAGATAGAATATTTTTTGTATCTAGATTTTCTAATTTTTCTTCTGTGGTTGAACAAATTATGAAAGAATTTTGGCATGTGGTGTGAGATGATCCAAATGTAGGACATCTATTTCCCAAACACATTACATTCTCTTACGGTAGATATTCAAACTTGAAAGAATTGTTAAATAGAAAATTAATTAATTCTACTGGTAAGGATGTAGGGACGTTTCGTTGTGGTCGATGTTCAGTATACATGAAAGTAAAAAACATGCATGTATTTAGAATTAATGGCAAAAAATATTTTGCATTTGAAAGATTTGATTGCCAATCATCAGGAGTAGTATACATCTTAGGATGCAATTGCAGTTCACCTTTATGGTATATTGGGCAAACCACGAGAAAGGTTAAAGTGCGCATTTTGGAACATTTGGGGGATATAAGAAGGGGAAATATGGACAGCCCAGTAGCCTCCCATTTTATTAATATACATAATGGGAATGCGGATGTCTTTTTATTTAGTGTGTTGGCCAGACCCCATATCTGCGCAGATAATTTCAAGAGGGCATTATGTAGATTAGAATACAAAATGATCTTGGAATACCACACATTATACCCTAGGGGCATGAACTTGGAAAGTGGATTTGTGATATGAAATTTTGTATGTTACTTATTTACTTACAGATTATTTATTTATAGTAAGTTACATATTTAGTATATTTATGATAAATTAAATTTTGCTACTCTTATTATTATGTTTAAATTCATATATTTAGTACCAATAAATATTTATGTTAAAAGTTATATATTTAGTAGTAATAAATATTTAATATATAAACATTTAATTATATTTATATCTTGGAAAAATGTATGTATTAAAGATTTGAAAACATCAGACTTGGCAATAATAATGTTTTTAAGGGAGTTCAACACATGAATTGTATTAAGATTAATCAAGAATGTGGGATGGTTCAATGGTATAATTGTTTAATTGATAAGTATTTAAAAGGAAGATGAATTCTGATGGTAAATGTTCCATGAAGGCGAATTGCCGAGGTACCAGAACGTATGTTGTGTATGGAATAAAGGAATCTTCCGTGTATCTCACCCTTTGGGCTCCTGTGTTGGTGATTTTTGGATTGCAGTAGATAAGCCAAAGAGCAGTGCAGAGAACTGACAGTGCGTGTATAGCCTGTTTTGAAGCGTAGGTATCTTCTGCAAGATTCCCTGATTCATCCCAATTCATGGGATGTGCAGGTATGCTTCTTTCAAATCTAGTGTTGCCACCCAGGCATCTTTGCCTAGCATAGGAAGTAACTGGTGAAGAGTCAGTATCTTGAATTTTGCAATATCCACAAAGGTGTTTAGAGTAGACAGGTCTAGCATAGGATGCCATGAATTGTCTTTTCTGGGTACCAGGAAAAGTCTTGAGTAGAAACCTTGTCCCTTTTCCTCTTCTGGTACCAGATGAATAGCCCTCATGCTTAAGAGAGAAAGTACTTGTTTTTGGGCCTCTGCCCACTGATATGGGGGGGTAGGTCCAGCCACCCACTTGGTGTTGGCAATGTGCGGAAGTGAAATCTGTATCCCTGAAACATTATATTTAAAACCCATTTTTCCTGGGTAATGAGTTCCCAATTCTTTGCATGAAGAGCAATCTTTCCCCCCAAAGGGGCAGTCAGTTGATAAGTGCTTGGAAATTTTAAAAGGAAGTCATTGAGACAGCTTACCATAGTGGGGAGTCTTATTACTCCCAGATCTGGAAGTGGAGGCTCCCCACTGCCTAGTTCTGTGTGTCCCCTGGGACTGAAACCTGGGGTTTTTACTGTGTCTGGGTTTGGCTTGAGAAGACCTGGAAGGGGCTGGAAAGGATCAATTCCTAGAGGGCCAGTGCCCACTAAATCTAGGAGGCTGAACCTGTAAAAAATCTTTAACCGTTTGCATATATTTAGCTTTATCCTCCATCTTTTCAAGAACTTCCTCAGCCTTGTTGCCAAACAGGTGGTCCTGATTTAAAGGAGCATCCAACAATTTAGCTTTAACATAATCAGGCAAAGATTGCTCCTTAAGCCAGGCATGCCTTCTGAGCACAGACCCAGTAACAGCAGCCCTGCAAGAAGCCTCTAATGAATCAAAAACCACATTGCCAAGTATGTTTTCCAACGTGTTCAGCAGAATGCATTAAATTCTGTAATTCTTTATTTTCCACACAGTCAGGAATCAACATCATTTTCTGTTTAAGCAGTCCAATAACATGTTACTGATACTTTAGCATATGATACTTTAACATATGAAACTGGCAGTTTAAAGCCCTAATGGCCAAGGCTGCATTAGTGTAAACCTTCTTACCCCATCTATCCAGCGCTCTGGATTCTCTATCAGAAGGGGTAGGATTTTTAGCAGTAGAAGCCTTAATGTCCTTGGGCCCCTGTAAAATAGTCTCTGAATCTGCAATAGGATTTTTAAAAAGGAACTTGTGGGTCTCAGGGACCCTGTAGTATCGGTCAGGTTTTCTGGGAGCAGGAGGCAGGGAATCAGGGGCCAAACTAGATTCCGAAAAAGCATCAGCAACAATGTCTAGTACAGGAGGAATAGCTAAAGGCCTATGCTGAGGTAGGAGAAGGAACTCCCTAAGCCTCTTTTTTTTTTTTTTGAATCAGAAAAATCCTGGCTTTCCCAGTGGAAATGCTCCCTTCGCATACGTAAGGTTTCCCCAAAAGAAAACTCCTCAAGAGGGGAAGCAGAGGGAGTGGAGTCCTCTGCATCAGAATCTTCATAAGTAGATAAGGCCAAATCCAGATCATCAGAAGAATCAGAAAAAACAGAATACTGATCAGCAGATTCATAATCAACTTCAGTCCTAGGCCTCTTAGAAGGGGGGGTTGGCTACCCCTGATTAGAGTTATTAGATCTTCAACCATTCGTATCATTTGTTTTTAGGGCATAGAGGCCTGAGTATGTGGCCTGGGCGTCAATTTTTTAGGCATAAGTAAAGAAGGAGGCGTTGGTTTAATATGCAAGTCCGTAGGCCTAAATACGCCCACAGAACCGGACCTATCCCAAGGTAGTGACATCCGCGGGTTCCATAGTTGAAGCATCTCGTGGCATACCGGACTCTGAATGGGTCTCAGTAGAGGCCTGCGAATCAGAAGTAGCGGGTATCGGAGGCTGCAAAAGCGCCTCACTGAGTACCGGCCCCTCGGCAGCCTGTCTCTGTCTTTATCTTTGTGTTTTTTCAGAATCCCAGTACACAGAAGGCTAACTGACGACATCTCTGGATAATTAAACTGAGAACCAAAATATTTAGAGGCGAAAATATACAGACGATGGATAATGCGCTGATTAAATAAATCACAAAACCGACAGCAAGGTACGTCGTGGTCAGGGCCTAGGCAAGGAATTCAGTACGAATGAAAATCTTTATGAGGTATTTGCTTTCTACAAGTAATGCAATTATTAACTTTTACTGACATCGGTCAGGAGCAAGAAAAAGTTTCCCCAATGGAAGACTTCGGTTCTGAAATTCGAAAATGAAAATTTCAGTTGTTGGCCGACTGGCACTTGAGAACTGCTTCTGCTTCAGGCACCGCACAGCAAGAAAGACTGATGTAATGGCGTCAGCTGCATGTTTTATACCCCTGACAACCTGACGTCATGGAAGAAGGGACAGCAACCGACACAGGACCCAAGACTTTGTTAATCAGGCCGACTGAGGTGCAAGCAGATAACCCAAATGTAATGACTGCAACAGTGAAACACGAAGAACATCTGCCACAATGTCCATACAGTTATCAGGACCTTCCACCCATAACAGATGTAGATATAACTTCTAGATTAGCAATGTATTGGTCAGCATTTGGACAAAGCAGAGGTACACTAGCCACAATCAAGCTTCTTGTGTAGGCAGCAGGATTTAAGGGAAAAACTACTGTCCATGGTGATCTGGCTGTAGAAAGCTAGCATGTGTGCTTTTGAGAATTAATTAAAGCTAGGATGCGCCAGCCAATCCTACCAGCTAAGACAACTCAAGGCAGTACCTGCCATCTCTGCTACTACATGAAACAGGCAACTATTATGAACTTGGCACAACAGTGAACCGTGTACACACAGTCCACTGTAGTTCCAACAGCAATAGACAGTGTACAGCTCTGTGCAAAATTATCAAAGACAGAAACGTTACTCTGAATAAGAATGCTGACATCTTTGTTATTTTATGAGAATGTTACTACGTATCTTGTGCTGTGTGCTGCTGTTTTATATTCTAATTGAAAGACTTAGAATTTGCCTCCATACACCAGGTCCTTAGTTCATGATGCATTTTTGACCTCAGTCAACTAAACTCACCAGGTTCCGAAAGTAAGACAATATAGCAATGCTAAACATGAGTGCAAAACACAAATGCATAACATGCTTATGAGAAGTACATATCAAAAGGTATATTTATGCACACAGCTAACCAAACATTACTACATGTATATTAGGTTAACAAATACATAACATGTGGGGTTAATGCTATGTTAACCTCAACACTTCTACAAAAAGAACTGCTTCAAGATTTAATGGCAGTACACAATGTGACGCTGATTAACAACTAGAAATCCTATAACTTGCACGGCTGTCACCCAGTTAATAGTGGAGCACTGTTTTCTTCAGAGGTATTCACAGTATCAATAAAAATAACATTAGAGGTAGCTAAAAGGTGGGGAAAAAACATTATATGACAGTGTTATCAGTTCTACAGGAGACACTTTTTTTCCCTAAAAATGTCTTAAGGGCAAGCATCTTGTATCCTTCAAGTTTTGAACCCAACCAAAAGCACAGGCATCACGGTGATGAGCACAGAATGGGAACCAAAACAAGCACATGAAGTGGGTGCCAGCACCTTTAGAGTTGTCCTAAAAATAATCTTCATTGTCGGCTTTTCACTAAAACAGTCAATATTTTTTTTTTTAATTTAAAAAGACCACAGGCTTACTTTAAATATCTTGCTGTACAAATGTTTATGGCAATTCTAATTAACAGTCACCTGTCAAAGTTTCTCTTTCCTCCTACTTTCAGATATAATTGGGTTTCCATGCCCCAATGATTTCCAAGTTATTTAATTATGTTTACCCAGAGGAACACTTTTCAGTTGAGAAATTCCCTGGGCCACCAACAGTATCAAGCAAAAGAAACATAACCATTGATGGTATCCCTCTAAGGACGCCTGGGACATAAACAAGACTTCTTTTCATTGAACTTGATTCTGTCCATGGGGTGAAGTTATCAGATTACATTGCATGAGTGAGCAATGTGCACATGAGCAGAATATGGCCCCTTTCAGCTTATGTTACAACATCTTCATCATGCGTCTGTTCCACATTCCTCGCCTGGAGTGGTAATGGTGGTAGAAGTTTCTCATGTAAAGTCGCTCTACCTCAAGCCCTGCTTCAAAAATCCTGTATAAAAAATAAGAGAGATGCAGTCAGAAATGAACAAGAGGCCAAACTGTACTTAGTGCAGTAGTGATCAATGATGTATACTCAGTATATTAAAAGTAAACCCAAATATTGCTCAATCCCAAACCAAAACCCATAAGTCTTGCACGGAAATTTGTCTACCATTTCAATGCAAGTATGCTTGTGTTTTCTGTTTTGTGTGCCTACCTTTGTCATGAGTGACATCTGAAAAGGATCTTCAGACCAGTCTGCCTACCTAGTTATTAAACAATAAGTAAGAAAGTAAGTAAATAAATAAATATCACAATACACATGACACTTTCGTAAATATGAAATTCCCACTTCTGAGGTCATTTGAGATCATCCAAGAGGCACCTCAACACACACACTAGAGCCCACAACAATCCTGCTTTACAAAAATGCATTACACACCCTAGTTCTTTGCATGCTAATTTTAGGTATCCCATGCATTTCAGTTATCATAGAATGCTTATTATGTAAATATTAACCATAATTCCCACTCTTTCAGAAAATTATAGTTAAATGGCCTTTACTCTCTAAAACCTCCTCTCTCTCTAGATGAAACCTCTCCTGGTCTTCCACACAGAGTCCCACTAGACAGGCTTGCCTCATTCTTCTGTGCTCATTTCCCATAGTGTGATGCAGCAGCCTCTAGATGTAGTGAAAGAAAGAGGTGGTTCAGTTCCTCCTGTCTTGACTGGGTGGTGTTTGATCAACTTTGTCTAGGGTCTCTAGTCAGCAAGTCCTTTAATATTAAGATCTAATCTGTAGTGTCAGTGTCAAAACAGGTAACACAGTCACCTTTCATGCTAGAAGACCAGAAGACTATGGGTTCTAGTACCACTCTAGGTGTCTGGATTGCTGACACTTTTCCCTCACTGCTGCAAATCTTAGTGTTCATATATTTAGAGTTAGGCAGCATTAGGTATGGTGCCTCACTTGCAAGTGTGTTGCCTTTTGGAAGAGATGCTAAACTGAGATCCCATTTGCTTGAGTTACTTGGAGCTCAGGAAATGTAAAAGATTCCATGACACCTATCAAAAAGAGTTCTTTTTTATTTGTAAGGACTCATACATTTCATATTATTTACATATTTACAGTTACATAAATAACCTCACTCACTAGATCACCAACTTCTATTTAAGCATCCCCCCACCCTTTTGCCCACAACCAAAACCATATTTTTCCAATATTTCTGTCAATGTCCATTTTCCATTGTATTTAATCTCATTAACTCTCTCGTTCCAAATTCTCCATGCTACGTAAATTATAACTCTGTCCATTTGCTTTGCCTTTTCTTGAGATCTTGTTCCATAATAAACATATTCTATCATGTCCATGTTTAACCTTTCAAATTTCAAATAATCTTTAACTAAATTGTGTTTGCATACTTCTTTCCACAACTCCTGAAATCTTTCACATTTTAAAAATACACGTTCTGTAGTTTCAAACTTTTTACACTTATTACATATTCTATCTTGTTTACTTTTGTATGCCATACTTGCTTTTACTGACAATCTACCTATGGGCAACCTCCAAAAAATCATTACAGTCTTTGATTCTTTTATATTTTGCATATCTCATCATTATTGCTTTTTTCTTACTTGTTTCTAACTCTTTCCATGGATCAACAAAATAAAAAAATTTCATAATATTAGCATATTATTCCTTTCTATTCTTTTCTGTTACATTCTTTTTTTTTTTTGTTTCCATAACACAATTTTACTATAAAGTTATATAATTTCTTCATTAATAGACACTTTTACTTCTTTTCTTCATTTCCATACCTTCCCAAATTTGCTTGCATTTACCATACATTATTGTCTCTATGAAATTCTTATTATCTTTCATAACTCCATTTAATACTTTATACATATTTAAAAAGGTTGCATGCACAATTGGGTTTATCAATCCCAGCCTCCCCACTCTTTTTTACATACATAAAATTATTTTCTTTACAGGGCTCAATCTCGACCCCCAAAAGAATGAAAATATAGTCATCATAATTTCTTTTTCATACCTCACTGGTATCATATAAATGTTTGCAACATAGGCTATTTTACCCAATATTATAGTATTTATCAAATGTGTTTTATTTCTATATGAAAATCTATATGTTTTCCAGAAAGCAATCATTTAATTTCTTTAATATCCTTGTGCCATTGCTCATGTTTATATAATCTACCAAATACTACCTCCAATATATCTATACACTTTCATTATATTCTACACCTTCTATTATCCCTTCCATAAACAAAACTTTTGATTTTTCTCTTTATTTATACTTAAACCAATTTTAATATAATATTTTTATTTCTACCATCCATGATTGATTTTTAGCAATTAATACAATGTCATCTGCATAAGTATGCATTATCAGTATTTGTACCTCCTTCATCATTTTATATCCTCCATTACTTGTTGTTTTATTTCCATCACTGCTATATTCATACTAATGAAAATATCACGCTGTTAGCTGGACATCCTTATTTTATTCCACACACTGTTTTCACATCTTCCTTAATCCGACCATTTTTGCTTATTTTCACATAATTTTTTTAATTTACTGATTTAATAATTTGTAATACTTTGTTTTGCTATATTCTTGCAAAATTCTTCATAATGCTTCATATTGGATATCATCATATGCCTTACATCACCTATCATAACCTTTACTACTTATTTTTTATTAATATTATCAATTACTTCTCTTACTAACCACAAGAAATCCTAAATGCCCTTTCCCTTTCCTTCATACATATTTTGATCATATAACCTTTCCATTTTACATTGTATTTTTTAGCTATTATTCTCATAAAAAGTTTATAGCCCGTGTTATTTAACATTATCGGTTTCCAAATTCTGTCTCCTCTATTTCCTTTCTTATATATAAATTTTAAACCTCCCATAACATTTTCCTTGTACTTAATCCCTGCTTCCATCCATTAATTTATCACTTGCATAAATATAATTTTTGCCAGTCCTCCATTTCTTTATATATATTATATTCTATCCCATCTAATCCAGTGTCTGAATGTATGTTAATATCTTTCATAATCTCATTCCATTCCTTTATATTTTTTGTCTAAATATTCATAGTCTTCTTTACTAAATATCTCACCATCATAAATTAATTCTATGCACATTTCTCTTTTTGCCACATAAAACTAATACATAGGTCTTAATTATTTCATATATTCCTTCTTGCTTCGTTTCCCTTATTTATTTTTTAATTCTCTTATTTTTTACCTTTTGTTATTTTACATAAATATGGTGCTACTTCCTCTTTTTTCCCTTGTAAGTAATATTTTGCTTATATAACAAGTTAATATCTTCTTGATTTCTTTTGTATATTTATCTTTCTATTCTTTTCTACTAAACATTTAAAAATTCTTCACTTAATACTCTGTATTCCTTTTTTCTCTTCTCTTTTACACATTCTAAAATACCTTTTGTATTTATTTTTAAATTGTATCCACCAAATAGTCAAATTGTCATAGAAAAGTTTCATTCTAATATGTTGCTTCCATAATTCTATAAGCACTTTTCTTTCTCTTATTTCCAATTTTTCACCAATTCTTTTTATTCCTTTTCCTATTTTAATATATTCCTCATTTTCATTTTTTATACAAATAGCCACATGATCAGAAAATCCAGTATATTTTATCCCTTGAGTAATTTGTAAATGTTCTGATATTAAAAAGTAATCAATTTCTGTCTTAATTTTACTTTTAAATGTCCAGTGTTTATTCCCCCATATATTTAATTATCCACTCCTCTTAATTTCTGTAAGTATTTTAACATCACAGTCCTTTTTATTCCTTAGGTTACAATTAAAGTCACCTGTGATTATTATATTCACACAAGAATAATTAAGTATGCTTTTAAACATTGTTTCTCTCTCTCTTTGTTGTCACATTAGTATATCCTTTTCATCTCAGATCAACTACAGTTATCTTCTGTAGTTCTATAATTGTTATACCCAACATCTTTATATTCTCTTTACACAATATGCATATCCCTGAACAGGTTTCTTTGCCTATATTCCAAATAACAGTACCATTCCAAAGCCTGTTTGTACCCTTTATTTCTCCATTAACAGTCTAATGTCTTCTAACACTATTATTTGAGCATCTATACCTGCACAACAATACATAATATTAATTCTCCTCTTCATATTTTTCATACAGTTCACATTTAAAGCTAAAATTTTTAACTCGATTAAACAGTTATATTAAAGATGTTTTTATCCCTTGCCTTTATTTTATCTTACCATAATATTTTAAAAATAGTAAATGACAAGACTGACCAGACTCACAGTGGTACTTTATTGTAGTTAAAATATGGCTAAGCGCTTTTGTCATTTGACATCATCAGAGCCATTAATCAACTATTAGAAAAATGAACACAAATAAAAAGCCACTCCACAACACACCCTCAAATGTAGTAACCAATACACAGTCACTAGATGTAATTAATTGTCCAATAAAAAAAACTTTAAAAATGACCAATCGTGAATGTTTGTTCTTATTAGGATATCCAATATAACCTCTTGTATGGGAGAACAAATCAAATACTTATAGACAAATGTTCAACCAATAAAAACTTCACAAGCCATTTTTATCCAATGAAAACAAGGGAGTTTTAATCCGAGTGTGTCATTCATGACTTACATTAACATTACAGATAAAAAAATAGTTTCCTCTAGGCGTTTTAGTAGCTAATAAAAGCACAAAAAACATAGGCTGAACCAATACGAAAATACTGTATGTGACTGGTTGTATACATGTACATAAACATAACTTGTAGTTCTAAAACCAGTAAAGTCTCTTACATAACTTGACCTGCAATTGCAATAAACTTCAACTTTAACAGCCAGCTTTAACACTTTTGTTTCCTTTATTCCCCTGTCCTATTTGACTGTTTCTCCCACTGTTTCAGCATAAGTGTTCTTCTCTGGAACTTTCTCTGGCTCATTTTCTTCTTTTTTTCTCTATAATCTCACTCCAGGATACTGCAGCTCCACTTTCTGGCTCACTCTTGTTTATCATCTACTCCAGATAAAAATCCTGCAACCCTCCTGACTGGAGGGTTGAAACAATGCACTTTCTACTGTTTCTGTTGATTCAAACACATTTTTCTGGAAATTTTGTTCCAAATCCACTTCCACCTTTGCATTCATCTCATTTTCCTCCTCTACTTCTTCTCCATCTGAAAACAATGTTTTCTCTGCTCCCAAATCATTTGAGAATATTTCTGGTAGTGATTCTACCATTTTAATTGCATTTTCAACAACTTTCATTTCAGTTTCAGCAAATGCTGAATCAGCCATGTTTTCTCCCTGTTCCTCCAGGCTGCCTCCAGACCTGGAACAGGAACAGGAAGTCAGTTGCATCACACAAACTCTTCCCTCTGCTACAAAGAGTAGGGGATTTCCATGATGTCCTAGACACATTTCTTCTAGTAGTATAAATACTACCTTGGGTCTTCCCAAAAAGAGGGCACTAGCCTGGTGGGGCTAACCAAGTCAACAAAAGGATAAATATGAAAACTGAAAAAAATATATATTATCTAGAGAGAACTGCAATGGAATGATGGAAGTTCCACATTAGCAGTGCAGATGCTGCTAGGTCTTGCACATCCAAAAGACAGTGCTTGGCCAAAGTGTGCAGCTCTGTTCAGAAGGTTACAATGCAGATATACTGTGGTGATGCCCCTTTGAAACAAGGGAAATAACCTTCCAATTTTGCAGAAGAGGAGGCTGTCACAGGACCAGAAAAGGTACTTACTCCTTTTCTGTTAACAAAAAGAAACATAATGAGAAAACTAAGCAGACCATCTTCATATTGATGAATTTTAAATCTCTGTCTTTAGCAAAGCAGAAAAACAAAGGTTTTGTCTGCAGGGAAGCCATGCAGAAAACATAATACCTGTGTCCCCCAGTTATATTAAGCAGAGATCCTCCCTTTTTTCTTTGCCAGAGAAATTATTTTAAAGGTTTAGATCTTGGTTCAGTGCTGGCACCACACTGAATTAAAAAAAGTGAGTTATGTAGAAATGAGTTCTAACTTTCTGAAACAAAAAAGTAACAACCACTCAGAAAATTCAAAACAGTATATTTCAAACCAATAAGCAAAACAGAAAAAAGTCCAATCTTTCCGTGGTGAAGAAAACAGTATTTAATAATTCACTGCTAAAAATTTTTGAAAGCTTCACAAGTATAAACTATTTTCTCTACACCCATCATAAAAATACTGACATATATGCATTTTTACCTTTGTGAGGATTTAGGAAAAAGTTAACTGTGGTGGTGGTGCTGCGGTAACGTTGTTGCCTCATAGCAAGACGTTGTCCCGTTCGATTCTCAGCTAGAGCATCTTCTGTGTGGAGGCATACGTGAATGGGGTGTGCCTTCATTGAAGGTTGTGCGTCAGGGCTGGTAACCCGGTACGTAAAAATCCACTACCAAGCATTAGCGGACCGGAGTTCCGCTGTGGCGACCCCTAACCGGGAAAAGCCAAAAGACACAACATTTTAGCAGTGAATTAGTGTGTTTTTTAAACAAAAAACTCAATTTTATTTAATTAATTTATTATGTAATTATTCAATTTGTGTAGTGTTTTAATTAATTGGCTGTGATATATATATATATATATATATATATACGAGTTGTTTTTTTTGAAAATGGCATCTGATGAAGTCTTGCGCTCAAGACAAAAGCACTTATTTTGCCTGTTTGTGGAATTATTAAATACGGTTTTCTTCACCATGGAAAGATTGGACTTTTTTCTGTTTTGCTTTCTGAAGGAAAAGTTAAGGCTGATAATTCCACATAGTTTGCAAATTAACATGCTAAGGTAACATCAGTGACTCTCTTCCTCACTACTGCTGCTCAAGTAGCAGCACTGTAGAACGGTTACCCTAGGCAGGAATGCCATGCCTGTGAGAATACTGATGCAAAGACAAAGAAACACGCTCACACAAAATGAATATCCTAGTCAGAAAGTACAATAATAAAAGATGCATCTTAAGATGATGCGGGTAACATCAAAATGAGTTACAAAATTGTTTTTTAGAAGTTTATAGTAGGCCATGACAGTCAAAAGATTGGACTTAACCATGACATTTCTGAGGCCTGCCAATGACAGGAGAAACAGAGTCTGCAGTGAAGCTCAACTTACTAATGGAAGGATCCAGACAGCTAGATACTACCCACACAGCAAATATTTTCTTGTTTGTGTGAGTCCAAAAGTGGTTTTCATCAATACTAGAAAAACACTTCAGAAATCTCTTCTGTCATATTAAACTAGGCTATGACTACCAGTTCAGTGGCCAGTCAGTATGAACTCTGAGGCTGGGATAGGCTAGGTTAGCTTGAACTAGAAATAGATTACTATTTAAATATCACAGCCACTTCTGCAGACATGGTTTGAATTTCTATTGATAAAGTGACAAAAAGACTTGCACTGCTTGATTATACTAAGTTTAGTCTGTACAGTCACAAGACTAACACAAGTACTTAGCTGGACGAGTAAATGAACTTTTCTATTTTACACACATTAAGCACCCCATTTCAGAAAACTTCAAACTCAGTTTCATTGTGAATGTGAATTCATGTGAACCATCTGAAACATTTAACTCTGATGACAAAATTATCATTATGTGAACTAATAATGAATAAAAAAAAATCAAACTCAAATAGTTTAGAGCACTGGGAAAAATTCTAAAGATTATAAGGAAATATCTGCTGTAATATAAACACTCATGTTATAAAGAAGTGATACAACTTGACTATTGGATAGATATCTGCTGAACATTAAAGAAATAAACAAATGGCAAAAATAGCTGCTACAAAATCACCAACTTTCAACTCATTCTTTAAAAAAAATTATTTAAATTAAATATATTAAGTGTTTTTACTAGTTATGCATACAACAGTTTCTAAGAAATCCTTAAATATATCTGAACAGCAGCAGCTTGCAAAGAAAAATAGCATAGAACCACCCATGCCTAACCAACCCAAACAACTTTTAAAGCTTCAAAAATACCAAGCAAATTCTTACATTAACTCCCTCTCAAGCAATACGTTCCTCCACCCACAGAATAACTACCACTGAAACATCAGACAAATTTGTTTATATAACATACTGAAAAAACAATACTTTTACCACTTCACAAAGGTCATAATTTAAATTCATCAAACTACAGACCTACCAGATAACCTGCCACATGGTTTCCATTTTAAGCATGGCAACAGCACATGTACAATCAGTCACTGACTTCATCAGAACAGAGGTTAATGGAAACAAGAGTTCTACTGGTACATTTTTTGGTTTTCTCCAAGTTCTTGAAACAGTTAACTACATTCTCTTAACACTTTCCATAGCAGAGGATGGTTAAGAGAATGTAGTTAACTGCTTCAAGCAATTGGACAAACAAGCCATAAACAAGTTATACAATAGGAGGAAACTAGTACAGAAAAGAGAAATCCCAAGAAGGAAAGACATCCCTGATTTAGTATCAGCAAGAAACTACGTTCCCTCATAAAATCATCCAAGGCTAGCTTCGAAAGAACAGTTGCCATGTACTCCAAGGATAACCACGGGGCATTCTTTAGCTGTGTCGGGAATCTAGGTGGCAATTCTCAGATCTGCTCGGAGTTGGTGTAGAATGGCAGAAAATATGCTGAACCGACCGATACAGCCAACATCCTGGCAGACAGGTTCAGTGCAGACTTCATCCCCAAAAGGGCCTATAACTATATACCAGAAGAATGTAGTGCCCCTGAAATCAGACACTCAGGTTAAAACAGCCCTCTCCAAAGCCAAAAAATGCAGCATCAGTGGTACTGGATGGTGTCCCAGGCTGCGTCCTACACTAGCTCAAAGATGAACTAACCCCTCACCTAAACACACTGTTTAAACTCAGCCTCTCCACAGGCTGTGACCACAGAGTGGTGCACAGCAATGGTTATTCTGCTCCACAAAGGTGGAGCCACAATGGACCCCGGGAACTGTCGCCCTATGGGCCTGACTAGCTTGGTCCGCAAAGCTATGGGAGCTCATGTATCTTAACAGAGACGTTGATAGCCTGCAAACACTGGACCCTACCCAGTTTGGCTTTAGGGGCAGATCATGCCTCCTAGACCTGGTGGACTTTTTGAGGCAGTTGCCAAGGCTGTGGGCGATGGTAGGGTGGTCCACTCAGCCTACCTAGACCTCGCAGAGGCCTTCAACACCATTCCCCACACTGGTATAATAGACAAGCTCACCAGCCTGCACATAAACCCCTACGTCACAAGGTGGGTTGCCGGCTGGCTCATGGACAGAGCCCACCTGTTAATAGTTGCGGTAGCTAGGTCTGACTCTGGACCAGTTACAAGTGGCATTCCCCTGGGCTCAGTTCTGGGACCCCTCCTGTTCGGCATATACTTTTCCGGGGTGCAGGCGGGTACAGGAGGACTGTGGCTTATCAAGTTCGCAGACTGCTGCAAACTAGGGGCTATAACTGAGACTCTGGCTGACACAGACATCTTCCAGAGGGGTCTCACTGACAGATGCCTGATGTCGGAACCCTGGCCCCAGGCTGGGTGCCAAAAAGTGCATAGTCATCCCCTTTGGAAAAAACAAAGTACCCACAAACTATCACATAGGTGGTAGCCCCCTAAATACAGAAAACGTAATAAGGGATCTGGGGACCCAAGTAGACAGTAACCTCTCCTTTAATTACATTGCCAAAGTAGTATGTGCCCCACCTAATCACAAAAGGGTTTGCATCCAGATTGGAAGAGGTCATTGTGCCCCTCTACGCATCACTCATCAGACCCATCATAGAGTACAATGCCCCATTTGGGATGTACCTTACAAGACACCTGCAGCAACTGGAAAGACCACAGAAGTACCTCACCAAGAGGATCACCGGCCTCAAGCAAATCGACTGAAAACTCCAGCTGTACTCTGTTGCATAACGCCTACTCAGAGGTGATCTCTGCCTGACATACAAGGCCATGTCCAAGCCAGAATTGATGGACATGCTCCACCTAAAGAAAACCATATCCCCTCGAGCCACACGCTCCATGGATCTAAACCTCACAGCAATAAGTAGGATGTGCTGGAGGGATAGATTCTGTCCCAGAGACTTCCCATGCTCTGGAAAAAGATTCCAGTCTACATTAGGCAAGCTCCTCGCTAACCATCTTCAAGAGAAACCTTGACGAGTGGATGGGAAACAGTTTACCCCAGGGATCACTTCAATGGATCATCTGCACAGAGGCATAGGGAACTAATCTAAGGGGGTGGCGAAAGCCAACTTATTCCGGCTAGGCTTATAAATGCCTTTGGGCAGATAGCCTAGTACCTACCTACCTATGAAGAAATGCTGTTAAGTTTTAACAGCTCATCACATAGTTTTACTAGGTTTGTCTTTTTAAATTCCACAGATCCTGAGGTATTCATTGAAGTGGATTTAAATGCTCTACAGGAGAAGAGTACTGTTTTGTGACTGGATATGACCAGAGACGAAGATACTACAGGAGTAATGCAAAAGTAGCTCAGTGCTAGTGTGGATGAAGTAAAGACGTTTTTCACCCCTTCTGGGATGGTTAACTATTTGTACAAGGGAGCTAGCATTAACTATGTCTACAAATATTTGGGCATATCCGACCTTTGTGATATAGGTGCACCAGTCATTCAATGGACAGTTGAAATCTTTCATATAAAATGTATTTTATTTGCACAAAGTTAAGTAAGCACATTTAGAAATCAGTCATGGTTCTCTGGGAGCAAGGGAGATGACCTTTAACATACTACAAATTGATGACGTGTCTTGTTTATTGTAATTTTCAGATTAATAACTTCTATTTATGAATCATAAAAGTCTGTTAAGAGATAATTGGGTCTCTGGAACACTGACACTTCCCACAGTTTCCAACGAATCAGAACACATGATGATGGTGATGGACACAGACAACCAATAAAAAGGGCAAGCTGTCTTTACACTTAAACCAAGTCACTGTTACAACAAAGAATTGGATGTGTTTGAACTGCAGAAGAACCTCAAAAACTGTCAATTTACTGTTAAAGACTTTTGCCACTATAGCAACCTTGATGTGGTATGGACTGGAACTTACTGCAAGACGTTTTGTTGTGCAGGAATGCCCAGAAGGCGGACTTTACCTAAAAAGGCACTACAGGGACAACAAGTGCTTTGGCTAGTATGCAGGGTCCATGAAACAAAAGGTGCAGGCCATCTTTACTAGAGCAAGTTGGGCTGTTGATTATATCATCTCAAGCAGACACATACTGGATCCTTCTTAGCCAGTGTTAAACAGAATTCTTTTCTCTTTTTATCCAGGATCACTCTGGGTGAAGGTAGAATTCTACTCAACAGAGAATCATACCTGTATTAGATACATGCATAGCAAACTTCGGTACGTCTCTCTGCATGGCCTTCTAGGTTGAGCACCTCTGGTCATTCACACTTACATAACACACCATCAGATCAGAGTCATATTTGCCCTGTTTGAGGGACTGTATTTGTCCCTCATGATGTCATGGATTCTAACACTAGAAAGACAGCTGTCACTAGCTTAGTGAATATAAAATCAGTGTGCTTGACAACCGTGTCACCATTTCCTAGGATATTTCTACTTGGACATGCAGATATAGTGGCAGTGGAAAGTTTGTGGTCTGTGGTCAGTTGATTCACTGCTTTATGTGAGTATAAAGGAGTTGTGTTACTGGCTTGGTTCTTTATTCCAGATTCTGGAAGGCTTGGGAGGATAATAGAAAACATCACCAACAAGCTACCAATCCAAACAACTTTAATGCAGAACTTCCAGAAAAAGCAGCAAATATACAACTCTAGCACCTTGGCTCAAATGCCTTCAAAGAGTATAAAAAACAAGAAAAGTAAACACTTTATAAAGTAAAAACAATTAAATAATTAAACAATAATATACATAAACAATTAAATTAAATTAGATGCCTCAAGTTACATTTAGTATTAAGACCTGGATTTAAAGTGACATACTTAAGAATATAAATAGATTTCTTATATAGCAATTTATGTTTGAGTGCTACAGTTTCACAGTACTTAAAAGAAATATGTTCAAGAATAGTAGCCTTTAAACCTGATGCATCGCCACCATAGCATTTTTTAAAATGTAGTGCAATAGGGCTCTCCAATTTTAACTTGAGATTACAAGAACATCTTACGGACATTCCAGGAATAATAGTCCACATATAGAAGATGCCTGGCTTCTCTGAAATGGAACAAATCTGTGCTTAGGTATCTTCATCAGTGATCTGGTACTGCAGACACTAACATGTCTTCATAATTGTTATGGCGGACATTACAAATGGCACATTTCTGTACTACTTACATGGTGTGAACTGACATTCTAGGCCAAAGCATTACAGCTATTGTTCTTTCACTGAATTTCCTGTTTCCAGATGCCATTTATCTAACCATTTATTTTTTAAACTGATTGGGGGCTATTACTTTTTGAGCATTAAGCTCTAGATGCAGCTTATTTCTTCCTTGAAAGAAAAATAAGGTTGACTTTCTTTCCTTGCTGTTGGTTTTTGCTTAAGATAATCTTTCATTGTAACTCATTTAAGTAGTTGCAACATAAGTACACCCCTAAAAGTGTCCATCTAGGCCCATGTTGCAGTATTCATAACATGAGGGATATCTCCACCTAGGAAACACAAATGTCCAGCCAGTATACCAAAGACTTAAGCTATTGCAAGGTACATGCGACATTGTACATGGAAGAGCTGACGTCAGCTATAAAAGTGATGTCTGCATGTACTATCCTTAGAACTTCTCTGCCACCAGTCCAAACGACAACTTCAACCATTTGTCTGATCGCCAAAAGTTTTTCTACAATTCAGATAAGTGCTCCTTTGGGGAAAACCTTTATTATGCTTTTGCAAATTTATGCTTGCTAGAGGTTAATGTCATCCAAGAAGGGCACGTGCCACTGTGGAAGACAGAGTCCATGCAAAGACAACCGCAACTAGTGTCTTTTCTGTCTGGGTTCCAATAATGACAACAAGGCCTGTGCCATCTGTCAGGAATTCTTCCCTAAACTGTCTGTCTGCCCTTAATATATATTTTGAAAACCAGACACTAATGCGACTAGCACTAGGCATGGAAGGTACTCCAGGTCCGTTGGGTGAGCTCCTGAAGAAAAAAGGCAAAAAGATAAGCCCTGAATCTTTGGCTGCACCTCTGATCCTGGATGTACCTCTCAAGGTCAATAAAGGCCCGGGGGTACGTAAGATGTTTGGTCCTCCTCCTTCAGCAGGTACTGATTTAGAAGCCACTAGGGAAGGTTTCTTCAACACATCCACAGAGGTATTGCAGACGTCTGTTATGGATGGTAAGGGGGAACCACAGCTCACACCTTCAAACATTCCTTGTAGTACCTCTCCTGCCCCTTCCATTGAGGTTTTGCCAATGTCTGGTCCGGAGCCTAAGCCTACATCGGCCCTTCCATCACAGACTATGGTACGCCTTTCTCTCAAGAGGAAACAAACAGAAACATGTCTCCCATTCAGAAGCCTTCCCCAGACTGGCAAGCCTTTTCCCAAGGGATTTTGAATGCCTTTCTGGCACTTAGGAGATGCTGGAGTAGGTCGTTGCCTATTTCCCCTCCATCTAGGAGCACGTCTGCTGAACAAGAGGATTCATCTTCTGATGAGTTTCTGGCCTACTCCACTCAGATAGACTCTCCTCTGGGTTATGCCCCCCCTGAAGTCGATTCCAATGGTGAAGATTCTCCTGAAGAGGATATTACATTTGGAGAAACTATCTCCAGAATGAGGGAATTTTTCAAGTGGGAAAACTCCCATGTTTCGGAAGTGCAAAACAAGTACTGTGACCTCTTACAAATAGATTTTCCTGCTCCTTCAGCTATTCTACCTGTTTTTGCCAGCTTTCCAAGATGCCTTTCTTGCAGCATCAAAAAACCCTAACAACCTCCTGCTCCTAAAAGGCCAGACAGGTTTTATAAAGTCCCTGAAGATGGTAGTTACCTGCATAAATGTCCTCTTGCAGGAGACCCAGCTGTGATCTCTCTCTCTGCTGATAAAACCACTAAATCACTGCCCTCCACCAACCTCTTTCTCTCAAATAAGAACAGTAAAATGATGGAGAGAATTGGGGAAAAAGGTCTTCTCTTCTACTCCTGCTTTTAGAGTAATTAACTATCAGACACACATGTCTAAGTATGTTCTGGACCTACTTTCACAGGCCTCTAAATTGCCGACAGATCTCTCAGACTCTGCAGCAAAATCCCAGCTTAGTTTCCTCCCAGGTTACCAGGCATTCCATAAAGTACAGTTTTGTACCTACCATAAATGTAGATGTTCGAAGATCCACATTGCTGCAGTCCTAACACTTGGGTAGTCCGCTGTCCCTCGGTCGGCCCGAATATCAGAGTATAAGGCTGACGTCGGTCAAGGCGCATTTGACTGACATCAGAACGTCAGGGTACAAATGCGCATGACCGACGTCATATCCTCAGTCTTTTCTTGCCCCAGATGTCAGAAGACCCTAAAAAGAAAGGTCCAAACCCATAGACAACAACTAAACAACTAACCAGCCTAACACCAAAAATATGTACAATATATACAATATATACAATTATACAATTATACCTCAGATGGATAACCCAACCCACACAACCACCTCAAACTACAGAGGGAAGGAGGGAAGCAATGTGGATCTTGAACATCTACATTTATGGTAGGTACAAAACTGTACTATGTTCTTCATCTCACATTGCTGCAGTCCTAACACTTGGGTAGAATCCCAAAGCAGAGGTAAGGGAGGATGGCTAAATTATAATGAAGCAGGAGCTGCCAAAATGCCCTGCAACACAGCAGTGGCAAAACCAGCCCTGGATTTAGAGTACAGTGGAAGGTGGTAATGCTTAGAGAAGGTATGCACTGAACTCCAAGTGGCTGCCTCCAAAATATCCTTAGTGGCCACCCCCCTCAAAAAAGCTGTTGAAGTGGCAGTAGCCCTAGTGGAATGAGGCCTAATCCCAGCTGGAACCTCTTTGCCATGATGGGAATAACAGAAAGCAATGCAAAATGCAATCCACTTAGAAATAGTTTGTTTTGACACAGGCTTGCCCTGAGAGCACAAAGCAAAAGAAACTAATAACTGCTGAGATTGTCTGAACCCTTTAGTTCTGTCCAAATAATATCGCAACTGCCTGTGTACATCTAAAGTGTGCAAAATCTTTTCCCCTTTAGTTTGGGGATTTGCATAAAAAGTAGGCAAATGAATAGTTTGGTTTAAAGCCACACTAGAAACCACTTTAGGCATAAAGGAAGGATTAGTACGTAAAGATACCCTATCCTTATGGAAAATTAAGAAAGGCTCAACTGCCATAAGGGCCTGCAATTCAGAAACCCTTCTTGCAGAAGTAATGGCCAACAAAAAAGCAGTCTTCCATGACAAATATTTCAACTCAGCAGTAGCTGCAGGCTCAAAAGGTTGTAGAGTGAGTTTCTCCAACACAAAATTGAGATCCCAAGCAGGAGTAGGAGCCCTTCGTGGGGGTCTTATATTCTTTGCCCCTCTAAGAAATTGCTTGAACAAAGGATGAGAAAACAATGGTGGGTCACAGTCGTAGTGAGCTGAAATTGCTGCAGCATGAATCTTAATAGAAGAGAAGGACAAACCTTTGTCCAATAACTCAGTAAGATATTGAGGCTCAGAAACATCCAAATCCTTAGCTGCACTCCAAAATAAAAATCTCTTCCATTTATCTGCGTACACTTTCCTTGTACTAGGCCTTCTAGCTTCCAAAATCACATTCAAAACTTGTTGTGGAAGTTGAGACCCTCTATGGTTTAAAACAGAATATGCCATGCTGTTAGGTGAAGAGAGTGAAGTTTGACATTGAGCAAATGACTGTCCTCCTGGGACAACAGATGTGGAATCAAAGGCAAAGGCCATGGAGGCTTCTGTACTAGACTTCTCAGTAATGGGTACCAGTGCTGTCGAGGCCAATCTGGAGCTATCAAAATCATCCTTGGCTTGTCCTGTCTGACCTTTAGAAGTACCTTTGGGAGGAGAGGCAGAGGTGGAAAGGCATACACAGGAAGATTTTTCCAACTGAAAGAAAGAGCATCCACTTTCCAAGCTGTGGGATGAAACCTTTGTGCAAAACTTTGGCAGCTGGTGGTTTAGTGGAGAAGCGAACAGATCTATGTCTGGAGTTCCCCAGGACACTGTCAATTTCTGAAATACATGAAGATCCAGTTTCCACTCGTGGGGATCCATGATTTGTCTGCTTAACACATCTGCTAAGGAGTTCTGTGCTCCAGAAACCTTGCCTGAAGACTTAGTTGTAAACTGAGAGCAGTCTCCCACAAAATCATTGCTTGCCTGCACAGAGGATAAGAATGTGTTCCCCCTTGCTTGTTGATGTACCACATGACAGTTGTGTTGTCTGTTAGAATCAACACCTGCCCTGGAAGAAGTAAATCCTTGAAAGCTATTAATGCAAACTGGACTGCTAACATCTCCTTCAAGTTGATATGTAGATGCTGTAGTCTGACAGGCCACTTGTCTTGTATCCACTTTCCGTTTAGATGAGCTCCCCAAGCTTTGTCTGAGGCATCTGTCGTTAAAATTTGACCCACCTCTGGCCGGGTCACAGAGAGTCCCTTGTTTAGGTGACATTCCTGAGCCCACCACAAAAATTCCTTTTGAATGCAAGGTATTATTTGAATGACAGTGTCCAGATGCTGGCAGTGCTGTGTCCATACATTTTTGAGATACCATTGCAACTTCCTCATATCCAGTTTGGCATTGGGAAGCACCAGAATACAAGATGCCATGAACCCTAAGGCTTGAAGGACTGTCCTTGCAGTCAGCCCGGACTGAAGAGATAGATGATGGAAGTAAAGGGAAAGATTCTTTTGTTTGTCCGGTTAGAAAGGCCATCTGGGATGCTGTATTCAGTCTTACACCCAGAAAGCACATGTCTTGAGAGGGTACTAGACTGGACTTTATTTCATTCACAGAATACCCCAGGCATCTTAGCACTGCTATCACATATTCCAAATGACGAAGAAGCTCGTGCCTTCCTTGAGCCAGAATCAGGCAATCGTCCAAATAAGGATAGATTTGTATTCCTTTTAGCCTGAAGAAAGCTATCACTGGAGCCAGAACTGTAAATACTCTGGGCAGTAGATAAGCCAAAGGGCAATGCAGAGAACTGATAGTGAGAAGTCCCAGTCAACGCAGATATTTCCTGCAACTTAGCCTGATAGGAACATGAAGGTAAGCCTCCTTGAGATCCAAAGTTACCATCCAGTGATCCTTGCCCAGTAGAGGTAAAAGCTGTTGTAACGTCAACATTTTGAACTTGGGAATGTCCAGATAAGTGTTGAGGATAGATAAATCCAAAATTGGTCTCCACGTGTTCCCCGTTTTTGGCACAAGGAACAGGCGAGAATAAAATCCTAGGCCCCTTTCTGACATAGGAACCGGCTGTATGGCCCCTATTTGGAGTAACAGAGAAATTTGCTTGAGAGCCTCTATTCTTTGTTGAGGAGGAATGTCTGGCATGCCTTTGAAAGGAGGCAAGGTATGGAAATAAAACCTGTAACCGTGATGTATGATATCCAGTACCCATCTGTCCTGGGTAATCAAACTCCAATTTTCTTTGAAAAGTGCCAACCTTCCTCCCAAAGGTGCTGCCAGGCGAGAAGGTTCTGGCAGCTGAAAAGGTAGGTCATTGGGTCTGTTTACGAAAGGACTGACCCCTGCCCTCACCAAGACTGTGCAGGAGAACTCCCTGTTCTAGGCCTGAAAGAGCCCTGACCTCTGCCCCTGCCACGTCTAGATCTACCCCTAGACTGGGAATCATAAGAAGGATACGTCCACCCTTTAGTAGGCCAATTTCTACTAAACTTTGGAGGCTGAACCTGCAAAAAATCTTTAACAGTCTGCATAGACTTAGCCTTGTCTTCCATTTTCTTTAAAACTGCCTCAATAGGAGAACCAAACAAGACATCAGATTGCAAAGGGGCATCCAAAATCCTAGTTTTAACATGGTCAGATAAATTTTGATCCCTCAGCCAGGCATGCCTGAAGAACTGACCCAGTGGCAGCCACCCTAGACGAGGCCTGAACAGCATCAAAACCACATTGCAAAGAATGCTTACCCACCTGTTCAGAAACATGCACTAAATCTTGTAACTCTTTACAATCAATACCTTCCGCCAGAGCATCAACCTTAGATTTCAACTGTGAAAGGAGATAATTTTGATATTTCAACATGTGAAACTGGCAATTCAAAGCTCTCATGGCTAGAGTGGAAGAAGTATAAAGTTTCTTTCCCCACCTATCCAAGGCCCTGGCCTCTTTATCTGCCGGAACTGGATTCTTGACAACAGAAGCCTTAACACCTTTAGGCCCCTGGCTAACAGTTTCTGGGTCTGCCCTAGGACTCTTAAAAAGATACTTATGAGCTTCAGGCACCCTGTAATACCTATCTGGTTTAACAGGAGCAGGAGGCAAAGAATCAGGATTAAGAGAAGCCTCTGCAAACACATCTTCCACCACATTCAGAACAGGAGGTATAGCTAAAGGCCTATGCTGGGGTAAAACAAAAATTCCCTAAGCCTTTTCCTGGAATCAGAGAAATCCTGACCTTCCCATTTAAAATGCTCTCTCATGGAGTGAAGGGTCTCTGCAAAAGAAAAATCCTCAGGAGGAGAAGCAGAAGGAGTAGAATCATCCACATCAGAATCAGAATAATGAGAATACTCCTGCAAGTCTTCAGTCAAGACTCAGACACATCGAAGCCTGCTCATAATCCCCAACACAGGTTCCATCCTAGGCCTCTTATCAGGAGGGGCATAGAGCCTCTAATCAAAGTAATTAAATCTTCTGCCATTTTAAGCATGTGCTTCTTGGGCACTGAACCTGAAGAACTAGGAGTGACACCCACAGAAGCAAAAGTAGACCTGCCTCTAGGAGAAGCCTTGGAAGCAGAAAGAGAGGGCCTAGACACCTTAGGAAGGGAGGGGAGTACAGTTACCTGAGAAGCCCCTACAGCCTGACCTGCCTCCTGGGAGGCCACATCCTGTAAAACACAGTTTCTCCCTGGGACTCCAGAGAGGCCTCCGTCGGAACCACCGGTTCCACTGACGCCTCTAAAGAACCGGCGTCCGGTTCGGACGACTCCACTAACCTAGGTTTAACTGCCTTGTCTTTGCGCTTCTTTGAGGAAGCCGGAGTCGGAGCATCCGACGGCATATTGTAATTGCACCGCTTCCCAAAGACCAACCTGGCACAATCCAACCTATGCTTTATAGTGCGTTTATTGAACCTAGCACAAAAGCGACACCCAACAACGTCGTGCTCAGGTCCCAAACAAGGTATACACAAATTATAGTAATCTCTATGCGGTATCTGTTTCCCACAAGAAATACAGTTATTCACTTTTTCTGACATCCGGTAAACCACTGAGGCAAGAAAAAAACAAAATATTCCCCAACGGGGTACTTAACCAACTCTGACTTCGGTCTGAAACTCCGAAAAATTTCAGAACGCCGAACGGCACTTGCAACACTGCTTCTGCATCGGACCATGCGGCAAAAAAGACTGAGGATATGACGTCGGTCATGCGCATTTGTACCCTGACGTTCTGATGTCAGTCAAATGCGCCTTGACCGACGTCAGCCTTATACTCTGATATTCGGGCCGACCGAGGGACAGCGGACTACCCAGGTGTTAGGACTGCAGCAATGTGAGATGAAGAACATCATTGCAGCTAAGACACAGCTGTGGTGTCTGCAAGATCACTAGCATCTGGTTCTGTTATCAGAAGATAGTCCTGAGATTGCAGCCTTTGCCTGAGGATTTCAAGGCAAAACTTACAGATGCACCACTGGACAACACCACCCTATTTGGCTCTAATGCTGCAGCCCTTTTCAAATCCCTTCACGAGAAAGGAAAAGAAATTCAGGAACTTAAACAAATTTTTGTTTCCTCAGTTCCTAAATACCATAGGAACTACTTCTCTAGGCCTAATTTTGTAAGGAAGAAGACCTGTACACCTTCCCAACAACACAAGAAGGGCACACATAGGCAGACACCTCCTAGGTCTCAGCCATCCTCTGCTCAAAAGGCCCCCTTTCCAGACCAGCTAGGTAGTCTGTGACTACCTGACAACTTTCTCAGAAATCCCTCTTTGCCAGCACCTTTCTCATTTCCTCTCAAATTGGACAAGCATTACCACAAACAAATGAGTCCTGTCTGTTGTCCAAGGAAATTACTACATGACTTGGAAAACCACTCCTCCCTTCATGGGGATTCCACAACCCCCAAAGGACCAGACCCACCTTTACCCTCAGGTCATTGAAGACTTGCAAACACAAGGAACCATACAGGAGGTTCCATCTTGGAAAAGAGGAAAAGGATTCTACTCCAGGATGTTCTTACTTCCCAGGAGAGATGGTCCTTGGAGGACAATTTTGGACTTGTCCCAATGCAATCTCTTCCTTCAAGTCCCCACCTTCATGATGCTCACCCTGCAAACTCTGCTTCCAGTCTTGTTACCTCAGGCTTATCTGGTTTCCTTAGACATAAAGGATGCATAGCTTCACACCCCTATCCACCCTCTTTTCAGAAAATTCCCATGTTTTTCTGTTGCTTCCTCTCATTTTCAGTTCTGTACTTTGCCCTTTGGACTCTCTAGAACTCCATGAGTATTTACAGTGTTTGACTCCTGTCACTGGCTTTTGCAGACTCCAGGTAATTCTCATCTACCCTTACCTGGATGACCTGCTCATTCAAGCAGAACATCCAGAAACATTGCAACAGAACCTTCAAACCGCCATATCTTTGCTCCCCAGTCTGGGATTCACCATCAGCTACAGCAAGTTGTCTCTTTCTCCTTCTCAGTACCACGTGTTCCTACGTTACAGGATAAGGACAGACCATACAATGGTTTTCCTGCCTTTGCAGAAGTTGCAGTCACTGCAGACTTGCTTCCAACGGTTGCTTCCTCTGTCCTCTCTGACTGCCAGTGAATTCCTCAGGATGCTAGGGTTCATGGCGACGATTATACCAATGCTACCCCTAGCCAGACTCCACATGCAAAAGTTCCAGTCGTACATGAAAACACTCAGGTTCCAGCATCCTCGTCTACTAGAGTTTGTCCTTCCACTTCTTCCCTGCCTAAAGAAGGAATTGCTTTGGGGGATTCAACAAAGTTCTCAAAATCCAGGACTCATCCTTCAACCATGTCATACAATTCAAGAAATGTTCACAGATGCTTCAGATATGGGGTGGGGAGCAACTCTGAGGAACCTAAAAGTCCAAGGCCTGTGGTCTCCCTCCATAAGGAAGCAGTGCATCAACATCAAAGAGATGAGGGTTCTGATCCTAGCCCTTCAAGCCTTCAAGTCATCTCTTCTACTCAGCCATTTGAAGCTGTTCACAGAGAACACCACAGTTCTCTGACATGTGAACAAGCAGGGGGGAAACAAAGTCTTATCTACTCTGCAGATTAGCAATCCAAGTTTGGAGACTGCGCTTCAAGTAACTGACAGCTGCTTATATTCCCTCAGCTCAAAAAGTTCAAGCAGACACACTATGCAGACCCATGACACAAGCCCACGAATGGATGATCCACAGGGATGTGTTTCTGGACATTCTTCACCAGTGGGGTATACGTCAAATAGATCTCTTTGCCTCCCCTATGAACAGACAACTTCCAAAGTTCTGTGCCAGAGTCCCACACCCTCTGGTTTGGAAGGTAGACACCCCGTCATTCTCATGGAAATGGATCTTTCTTTATGCACCCTCTTCTTCCCCCTAATTCTGAAAGTCCTGCTGAAGATACAGAAGGACAATCCAAAAATCTTGTTGGTGACCCTCTTTTGGCCAAGACAGCATTGGTTCCCTCTTCTTCTGCAATTAGCCAAGGGCAATCATCACGAGTTACCTCACAGGCTGGATCTACCCACACAAGACAAGGGGATCTCTTATTAACCCACATTTAGCAACACTGAACCTGACTGTGGGTGATAAGTTTCCATTCCTCTCAGGTACCTTTTCTCTGAGGACTTGCTTCCAGTCCTGCAGAAGGCCAGGAAGCCTAATACTAGAAGATCCTACCTGTCCAAATGAAAAAGGTTTTCCATCTGGTGTCTTAATAAGAGCCTAGATCCATGTTCAGTGGATATTTCCCTAGTCCTTTCTTATTTGTGTGAGCTGTTCATGGCTGGACTGGCTTATCCTTCAGTTAAAGCCCATTTATCAGCCATTCCTGCATGTCTTCCTTTGTCTCCCCCCTTAGCTTCTAGACTAGAGGTTAAACTTTTCTTAAAATGCATCCTTCACATCAGGCCTCCCAGGAAACCTGTTCCTCCTCCCTGGGACCTAAATTTTGTTTTGGAAAAACTGACCCAGTCCCCTTTCAGCCTGCAGCCTCAGCTTCCCTAAAATTCTGTACTTAGAAACCTGTTTTACTGGTAGCCATTACGTCTGCAAGGTGAGTTTCAGAACTCCAAGCTTTAACGGCTTCACAACCCTTTCTAATTTTTCACAAGGATAAGGTGTCCCTTTGTACCAACCCTTCCTTCATGCCTAAAGTGGTTCATGACTTGTCCCTCAATCAATCTATTCACTTACTCACCTTTTCCCTTCTCCTCAAATCTCCAGTGAAAGGGTGCTGCACACGGATGTAAACAGACAACTCGGATTCTATCTGGATAAGACCAAATCCATTAGAAAGTCTAAGCAATTGTTTGTTTACTTTCACTCCAGGGTGCTGGGAAAACCTGTCTCTAAACAGACTGTTTCATCTTGGATCTCTAGGGCAATTTCCTTTTGCTATGTCTCGGAGGGGAAAACTCTTTCTTCTTCTGTTAAGGCCCATTCCACAAGAGCAGTGGCTTCCTCTGGAGCCTTCTTTAAAGGCCTGGACACTGTTTCTATATTGAAAGAAGCTACTTGGTCCTCTGTCCATACATTTACAAAACACTACAACCTGTATTCTATCTCCAGCTGTGTAGAGCAGGGTTTGCTAGGGCAATTCTGCACGACTTGTGCTTCCTGTGCCCCTACCCCTCTCTCACTCATGAACTTTGGTATTCTCCCTCATGTTATGATTACTGCAATATGGGAATAGAAGGACATAGAATAGTTGTGTAAAAAGTGTAAAATCTTACCATAATTATACATGTCTTTCTCTTCCATTTTGCAGTATTCTATCACACCCTCCGTCCTCCTTGGTTCATGCTCTTCTTTGGATATTACCCAACTGCCTCTTATCCTGGGACAGGTATTCTGACTGAAGCATTTAGTTCTGAGGGGTCTATTTCAAAGCATGGAATTACCACTTCATCGAATTCCACATCACTGAGACAACATTGCAGAAACTGTAGAGCATGGAACACCAAGAACATTGAAAACTTTCCATGGGAAAAGAACCACTTGGTCACCATGGTGAACTTTGCCCTTTCCCCACTGTAGTGTGATCTTGAAGGTGGTATATATAGTTGGGGTGGGGGTAGGGGGCTCTCCACCCCCCACATCAGTGGGTTTGATTTGCTTTCTTTTTTTTTTCTTTGTTATGTCGGGTTAGTGGTTGTTTTCCTGGGGTTAGTTTTCGATGTTCCAGGTGTTTGATATTCTGCTCTGCAGTTTCGGCAAAGATGTGGGATTCGATGACGTGGTAATTTGATATTTGAAGTAGACCCTGAGGATGGTATGTGCAGGCATCACTTTTATGGCTGATGTCAGCTGCTCTATGTGCAATGTCACACTTACCTTGCAGTAGCTTAAGTCTTTAGTATATTGGTTGAATGTCCGGGTCACACAGGCAGGGATCTCCCTCATGTTATGAATACTACAGCAAGGAAGAGAAGAACATCTATGGTTATGGTAAGATTTTACACAACTACTCTTTCTTGTACCTTTTTTCTTCTAGCACTGGTAACTGCTGAATTACCCAAAGATTCTCTAATTCTCCTTTAAAAGTTCTTTGTGCTCCTTTAATACATACATTGAACAGGGCATATTTAAGGATAACTCACTGGATGCTCTGCAAAATACTTTCAGATCATACTTCTGTAGATTAAGCAACATATTATATAACTCCACAGGAGCCCTGTACAAAGACCTTTGATTTTGTTTTGCAGCGGTTTACTCTCCAGTCCTTCACACTACTTTTACTGTGGACATGGGCGTACAAAGACCTTTGATTTTGTTTTGCAGCGGTTTACTCTCCAGTCCTTCACACCACTTTTACTGTGGACATGGGTGTACAAAGAGCTTTGACTTTGTTTTGCAGCGGTTTACTCTCCAGTCCTTCACACCACTTTTACTGTGGACATGGGTGTACAAAGACCTTTGATTTTGTTTTGCAGCGGTTTACTCTCCAGTCCTTCACACTACTTTTACTGTGGACATGGGCAAGATCACCACATCTCTAAGCTGGAGATAAAGCAAAATTTCAAAAAACATGGGAAAGTAAACAGCCTAAAGCTGAAGTAGTTGGTAAAACAGCAAAAGTAGAACCCCAAGTAATGTGCTGGAAAGAGGGTAAACGGCGTGTAAGAAACTGCACACTGGTACTAGCCAAATATGTCAACGTTACAAGAGGAAGAGTACCCAGAATTCTTACAATCAGTCCCAATGCAGGAAAGCAGACTGTGAAAATTGCAACAGCTGTACAGACAGACTCATGAAGTTTAGTCTCCTAAAAAAGCTGAGTGGTGCAAAAACTGTCCAAAAATCAAGAAAAGATGCCCAGTACAGAAATTCCAGTTAAAGTCTGCAGACACAGCCGACCAGTGAAGAAAACTGACGGATAAATGGACTGTTCCAGTGTTAAGTACGATTTCACAAAGAAGGTTAATTTATTGAAAATGAGCTTTGATAATGTAAAAAAGTTTCACATTTGATGTAAATAGCTTATGGCACGCATAGTATAGTCAAGTTGCAGTGATAAGTGTAATGTAATGCATGCTACCTCAGTCATTTCATAGCTGTTTTAAAAAGGGGTTATTAGATATGGTGTACAGCTTTAAGGTTATGGGCTAGGCAAAATAATTTGCAAAGCAGACCATTTTCTTGTTTCCTCCTGTTTCTTTGGTTAATCTTTGTTTAACTCTTCAAACAACCTTAAGACTGTATGTTCAAGGCTATACAGGCCAAAAGAATCTTAAGGTTGAGTGGGATGTGTACCATTTGTAAAATACCTTTTATTTAAAAAAAATCAGTAATATGCACCACTGTAGGCCAACCCTCTACCCACACCTACTCAGACTCCTATGAGGTAAGTCATGCAGTCATCCTCTATCTGCTACAATCAATGATATGCAATTATTTTCAAATAAAAAACTTAACCGATTTATTATGTTCAGACACTCACCTGTCCAGTAGTTCCCAGTCCTCTCCACCCCAGCGGTCGTGAAATTCCTGTGTATTCATTCCGCCAACTGCATCCAGGTCAGATTTGTAGATTCCCAACAAACCAAACCCATTGACTTCCCAGAATCCTTTAAATCAAACACAAGAGATCATCTAGTACAGAATCCTTTACAAAGATCTAATATAGTCATCTGCATCCTATTCAGTTTATGAAGTTTTCTAACATGTCCTATGCATATCTTAAAACCATGGAAATTAGAAATCGAGTGTGCACCTGTAAGAATGAGTTAAAAATAAATCGGCTACTAAAAGACCCCCCCTCCCCAAGGCCCATTCAACACATACATAACACCTGCTGCCATGCACTTACCATCAGGTTCCTGGGGAGATGCTCCACAGTTTAGCCTCATTATGATGGGAGCAAAGGCCATCTTGCCCTCTACACAGTGCTTCCGGACATTCTCTAAGATGTTGACTGGGAAATACATGTGAAGGTCACATAAGAAAATGATACTGTGGTCATCCTGCAATAAAAATACAGTCTTAGAAATGCTGACCTAGTTTTAAACCAGCAGCAGTACCCTCACATATGCAAAGGCTATATCATCTCAAACATGAGTACCTTTTCAAGATCAAAGGCTACAGAAAACCTAGGCCAAGTGTAAATGCTAATTAACAGTTACCCAAACAGCCTTTTTACTAGGTGTTGCTTTAAGTAAGAGAAAATAAGTTTCTAGAGTTTAATTAGTTTTGCAAAAGCTGTAGTAGAAAGAACTGTTTTGCACATTTTTATAAAAAGGAAACATAACAGCATTCAAAAGAATTTGCACATTATTGAGTCAAAACATGAAAACAACTTGTATCGAAGTACTGTTAGTATGTAAAGAGATTGTGCTGTGAAGTCACAAATACAAAATCAGTGTAACAAAGCAATCTGATTGCCAAAAAGCAAATTCAAATTAATAAACTGCAAATTTAAAAGACAGAGTTGGAGAGTGCAATATGTCATTAAACAATTTTAAAGCATTGGGGCTGAAAGGTGTGAACACGAAAGTTCTGTGCATATATTCAGAGTTAATGGGCAGTTAATAGGCTTGTGGCATATGTGACCATTTGAGAAGTTTAGCCACACAGCAAAGTGAAATTGTGACATATTAGACACCCAGTCAAAGAGAGCTATAATCACCTACCTCAGGGGTGAATGTGACACTTCTCATCCACTGACTGAGAGTGGATCTAAAGGTACATAGGATGTTACTTTGTTTGCTGTGTACAGGGATCCTGTTCCAAAAACAGGGAAGCACACAGTTAGATTCTTGTACATGTGTTAATGAAGGTTCAGGTTTTTGATGAAGGTATTCATGGTACAACCAGTTTTGTGAAGAAGGAAAAAAATACAGAAAAGAGGGTTGTTTGGTAACCTGGAAGCTCAGGTAGAGATCACCATGCTCAGTTTGTATGAGACGGTGTACAATGACAAGGCTTTTTATCTCTCTAGAAGCTTAGGAGAACCAGTCCAATCATTTTCTTAGTTAGAAATTGCCACATTTTTTTCTGTTTGGAAAAGATGATTGGAGAGAGGCATTCTGAAGGGGAATTGTATTCGATGCTAAGCCTAATGAGTGATACAAACAGAAGAACTAATAATTTCTTGGATCTAGCAGAGATGCCTATGGAAATTGCTAAATAGAAAGATTTTGTAAGCATGACTGATACAGGTTGACTGAATAACAGTTTACTGTTGAAAATGTGCCTTGATCTCTAAAGGCTGTGTTAGTTTTAAGGGGGAGGTATTCTCTACATGTTAAGAGCTTGCAAAGTTGGATTTCCCAAATACAATAACCCTAATTTTTGCTATTGAGTTTGAGCTCATGATCATTAGCTCAGGCACTGGCCTGGTCAAGCTCTTGCTGGAGTACAGAAGTTTCAGCATGGATGGGGTGACAATCATCCAGAGATTCGGTAACTCAGTAATCCTTCCAAACATATCTGCTAGGCTGAGCAGACATGATCTGCCTTTCACAATAAAAAATTATTTGGATCAAAGGACTATGTCTCCTCTACCTTTGTTTATCAATTCAATACCAACGTACTGCATGACTAACAGATGATAATGAGGAGGATAAAATTACCAGGATCTGTGGTGGGATTGTCCATATGTAGTGGTACCATTATGGCAGCTCTCCAAGTGTCTGCGGTGCAAAAACTAGAGGAAAGTCTTATGCTGAACAGGTTTCAAAAGGACTGAGCTAGGCTATATTTTGCACTTATTAGGAAGAACTGCAGATGTTACCAAGACCTATAGGGCTACTGAACTAGTATTTTTTTAGTTTTAGAAGATGAAAATAAAGCATGCCCTAGGGTAATTTGGGAAGGATGGGGAGTGTAGGGAAATAGAATTGGCAGATGATTTTACCAACGTGGAATCTGGCATCAGCTTTATGATCAGAATAAGTAATACATACATTTCATATCTGGTTAAAGCAGTACTCGGTGTTACATCTGAATTTTATAATATAACTAAAGATGGTTTTGTGATTGCCTTTGATGACAACAGCAAACAAACTAAACGCTACCCTTACATATGTTTTAATGTGGAATATAAAATATCCTCTTAAGTAGTAGTACTTAGTAAGGAAGTCAATTTGTTTAGTATTTTCAGTCACTGGCTTCTGGTGACATAGGACATGGTGAAATGCATTCACACTATACAGGCATAGTTTAAATATATACACTAACAGAGACAAAGTCATACAATAATTTCACATACACTGCAGTGCCACAGCATACTTATCTTGTATGCCTACAGGCTGGGAAGCATGCCAGCAGAAAATCATATTTAAATACATTCAGATGCTATACCAGTAATATATGCTTCAGTGATGTATAATGAACTATCAGGAGTAGACCTTATTTAACTGAAATCCTAACAGCCATTAAAAGAAAACTCCACTCTCTTCTATAATTTAACTCAACCCTTATGTTTCTTTTCTCCCCACAATATGGTTCCAGTATTGTTCAGGTACCAGAAACCTGTTTGTTTGTACTTTATGAAACTTCCATTCCCTTGGAATCAAACTGAAAGTCCACCCATTTTTTTTTTTACTTTATCCTTTCACATACTTTGGCTGAGGAATTTTTCTCTGCTTGCCTGACATAGCACTGACACAAGGAAATCTGTAATTCTCCCTGTCAGGACTGCCTGCCATCTTACATTAGTCCTACTGATGTCAGCAGGTTAGCAACTGCTATAAAACAGAAGTGTTGTGAAGTTGTTTCCACTACTTTTATTGCACAGAGGAAGAAAGCCAGTATTAGTGCAACCAGTCGATAGGGTAGGCACCTGTCTCTTTTTCTGCATAGCAGTACTGATTTTGGCAGTTCTGTTCTGGTGGGGGAGGTATGAAAAGTAGCAAATGTTTTGATATTTTATGAGAAAAATAAATTTGCTGATTTTTTTTTTAAATGTAATAGAAAGCTTTGAAACTTCATTTAAGTCATCTTAGTATCTTATAACATAGCAGAAACAACCAGCATTACTGATCACAGAGTCTCTATTTTGATAATGAAAATAATTATTTTTTATTTGATGATGGTATGATCAGTCCTGCACAATCTCAAGTTTCAGTCACATCATCCCTCTTTTGGGATTTCAAAAGATGGCAACCCTAATGGCTGATCACTTTTTTTTATGCTGATCCATTTGTAACTGGTATCTTCTGTAACTTCAACAGTTTTACTGAAAGGAGTGTTAGTCAAAGATTTTGGATTTGATAAAGTGTTAGTATGTTGTAGTTTAACATATCAAGGGGTAGCCATGCAACAGAAGTAGGAAATGTAATGTATGAAAGAAAACATTTGTGCCTCAGCTCAAAAAAATCTAATACAACTTCAAGAAGAGACAGTTGTATTTTGTGTACAAGGGCGGCACAGTGGCACATCAGATAGTGCTCACGAAACACAAACTTGTGTGAACAGTTGAAGGATGAATACAGGCCAGAAGGAATCTGTGATAAAATCCACTGAGTCTTTATTAAATAACTCCAAACAATAAAAAACGGTTCAGCGCTTTCATTTTTGGTATAAAGAAACTTCTTCAGAACTAATCTAGTACTGCCCTAGTAGTGCTTAAATAGTAAAATATTCAATAATCAATTAAGTGAATCAAATAAACCCATTTGAAAACTAAACGATCCCTGACTTATTGTGAATGAACATTTAGACAAATGTGAGCTAAAATGGCAGTTATTATTAAATGCTATGAAATGACCAGGTCTAAATGATTCATGTTCTATAAATTGTTTATTAAAGTTGAAACATTTTGAGGTTTAGCCTTTTGTACAGCCCAACCTAATTTTGTATCAATATCTATATTCTTAATACTTAATGTAAACTAGTATGTAAGGTTTAAATATTGTTTCATTTAAATATTATGTATTTGTGCTTCTTTAGGATTTTTGAATTCATCATGGTGTATTTTAAAAGAAGTTTAACAAACTTAACTTGATTTTACATGGTTAATGTTCAGGGACCCTTTAATTTTCAATTGGGTTTAACTGATTTACCTAATTGATTACGGAATATTTTACTAGAGAGCATTGGTAGGTTAGTAGTAGATTAGTTCTGAAGCTGTTTCTTTATACTAGAACTGAAAGCGCTTAACTGTTTTTTATTGTTTGGAGTTATTTAATAAAGACTCGGTGGATTTTATCACAGATTGCATCTGGCCTGAACTCATCCTTGAACTGTTCGCATAAGTTTGTGGTTTGTGAAGTTTTTGGTGTTCTTGTGCTTTTCCAACATTGGTTAGAGACAGCAGATAGTGTTGTCACCTCACAGCAAGAAGTTCCCTGGTTCAATTCTCGGCTCGGATGCCTTCTGTGCAGAGTCGGCATGTCCTCCCAGTGTTTACGTGGGTTTCCTCTGGGTGCTCCACTTTCCCCCCACATTCCAAACACATGAGGTAGATGAACTGGGCACTCTAAATTGGCTGCAGGTGTGTGTGTGCATACAAATGAGTGGTGTGGAAGAACTATTGTGGCACGGCTAGCCACACGGTGGTGTAAACCATGGCTCTAGATGACTGTCACTGTTGAAGTGACACCCCAACCCCATGTGCAAAAAAATGGGAAAAAGGGTTTGTGGATGGATAGTTGTACTTTTTGTACTCGGCTAATAAAATACTCCAAGCAAAAATAGCATGCACATTAGCACATTTCTCCTACATTCAGGATAACAAAACTTTCAACTGTTTCAAGCAATGGTCAGCAGAGGAACCCACTGTGTTTCAAGTGTTGGTTAACAACTTTTGGATTGCAATGACACTTCAAGACGAGTGTAGGGCAGGGTCTGACAGTGCTCATAGCATAAGACTAAACAAAACGGCAATCCTTACAAAAAGGATGGAATTTCACGGATTTCTTTGGCTGGAGATATAAGATTGCTATGAAGGCTTATAACAGACACTAAGAGAAATGAATATGATGGTCGTTCAGGGATAAAATGCAAGCACTCTTGCTACACAAGATGTGCAAGAAGCATGTAACTAACACTGCTATCGTTGTATTCCAATGGACTAGGAAGACATCATCACTTTCTTATGTCTAGCATGACTGATATAAAAGGGACTTGTAATGCAATCTGGGAACAGGACAAGAAAACATTAAAACCTCACATTAATATGTCACACCCCGTATTGGCCACTTTGTGGAAAAACATATAAAATATTATAAGAAAAACCTAAAGTGATTTTAATGCATTCAAACAGCTGAGAAAACAAAGGTACAATAAAAAAAATCATTTTTGAGTTCAAACATGGAATTTTCCTTTAAGAAGCAGACTTAACAGACCTGGTGCAGAACATAGTCAGAGCAGGATAAGATTCACATGCACACTGACGTGCAAGACTTAAGCAAAAATGATTAAAAGACAACATCTTTACTTGTTTCAAACTGTTGAAGAAGTGATCTATCTTAATTATGCCAAATGTTAAGCTGTTTTCAGTATTAGATGCAAACTATGGATTTTAGCAGATAAGGATGAATAAAAACACGCCATGTTGTACATATTTAGTATACCATTATGAAAACAAATTCCTGAGGCTTCATTTGTTATTTAAGTATTTCATCAGTCCCAGAGGTACTGCTCTTGTACAAGGTAAATGAATGCTTACACAGTATTATGAACACAACTGATGATTTATTAGACAAAAGAAGAACATAAGAGACCGATGCAGGAAATGAACAGATAAAAACATAATCAGTTTGCAGCTGTGGCAATTTTACACTGAATAAGTGGGACTGTAAAATAAAATTAATAAATATAAATTATGTGGGTTGCTTTCTAAAATCAGTAGGACTGAAACTAAAGTCAGAACAACAGTACAAGTGCCAAAGCCAGAAGACAAACAGACATTAATGAGATTTTATTTTATTTTACAGTTTGTCAGCCCAGATATGTGAACTGATCGACAGGCCCTTTTCAGCCATGACTCGGACACAAACAGAGCAAACACAAATGACAGTATAAAACAGACAATGCAAATGAATAATAAAAATTAACAAAACAACTTTAAATACAAGTTATTTGTAATATGTACAGTTAGTTGTATAGCAATACAAATTTAAATTTATTTGCAATGTTTACAGTTAAAACATACTAAAAGTCTAAACAAACACAAACTTTATTTAATAAATCTGGTAAGCACTTTCATTCCTAAGAGTTTATCAGGTTTATTAAATAAAGCCTGCGTTTGTTTAGACTGTTGGTATGTTTTTATTTTCTTATATGGTCAATTTTAGTATTATTCATGAGGCTTTTTGCTGGAATGTTTACAGTTACTTGTAGAAGTTTGATAATATTGTACTAGTTTCTGTGCAGTTAAAATGAAGACTGACAGTATACAAGACACACAGACTAGCCTTTTCCTTGTAGTATGAGCATGTAAATTCCTTCAATAAAATCTTCTCAAGTTTTATTTTCTCACATAAGGGTGAAGTTATTCCAGCTGACAGGGCCAAACTCAGAAAATGCTCTTTCCCCCTGAAGTTGCTTTGAAGTAGGGTCTGTTGCGAATTATGGCTGCTTCTTTCACATATTTTATGGCACAACTGTTGTTTAATTTGTATTGTTGCTCTCAAGGGGGGGTACTGTTCTGTTGTCACTATTTTATCAGACAGCTGAATAATAAGGTGTCTCTTTCATTAACAGAAAACTAAGTGGAGTATTGCAAGAGTTGGCAGTGATGAGTTGTAGATCTGCAAGCAGAACAAATCTGTAAATTTTATTTATATCTGTTTGAATTTTTTGTGCATTTGTGTTATACTGGCAAGTTATTAGGGGGAGTCTACATTTGACTTCAGGGAATATGACATTTCAGGCTAGAACATGATGAGAAGATTTAGCAGAATGATGTAATATTTTGCACAGTAAGTTCCAAAAGGTCTGAAATACGTATGCCTTTTAGAAAGCTAATGGAGTACGGTATAGCCTGGGAATGAAACTATGAAAAAAATAGTTTAGAAATGCTCAACAATCGAGTAATAGAAGCACTTACTTATTGAACATTTATGATGTAAAAAAGCCAGTTGTGTTGCAAATGGATGCATCTCAGAATAGGATAGGGTCTGCGATCATACAGTTGAAACAAATCAGTTGTCCATGGATAAAGAACATTTTCAGATACACAAGAAAAATATTCAGAATTAGAGGATGAGTTGTTAGCAACAGTGAGAAATTCTATGAGTAGACTTTGGGCAAAGACATACTAGCAATGGCAGACTGCAAATACTTTCAAAACATATTCAGAAAGTATCTGTTGTACAAGTCATCTTTGAAACTACAGATGTTCTTCAATTTGAAAAAGTATGAATGCAAAGTGAAATAAAGACAAGACAATGAATTAATTACACACAGCGTATATTGTGTGTAAAGCATATTTACCAGAAAAGAATTAAGATTTGCTAGAAGTAGTAGAAAATCTATGGATAATACCACAGTAACAAATGATGGAGGAAAAGTGAAAATATGCCAGAGATATACTGACACTGACTTAGAAATGCAGACACTGAAAGAAGTCACACTGAAAGGTCGGCCACTACAAAGATCATAATTTCAGAGAAAATTCAGTTTTACATTTATTCAAGTCATCTCCAAGGCATAATGTTCAAAGATGACAAAAGTATAACATATAACCAACTGAAAAAACAAATGCTTAAAAGAAAGGAAAGAACAAATGCTTAAAAGAAAGGAAAGAACAAATGCTTAAAAGAATACTAAAGCTCAGGTCAAAAGCTAAAGTTACATTCTACTAGCCAGGAATGTCATCACAAACCAAATGCTACAAAACTGTAATATACGCAGTTCATACCACAAGAACAATCTACAAGAAGAAATATCAAGTTATACTCTACAGGGGTGTCCAAAGAGCAGAGCAGGCATGGATATGGCTCAGTTCAAAGAAGCCACGTCCTTAACAGATGTTCATTACTATTACAAATTACCTGAATTATCAAGTTGATATGCAAGTGTAGTTAGTGCACTGAAATCTGCATTTCAAGCTATCAGATGTTTTGGAAAATGGAACACTACATCAGCCATGAGATTAAAATGTCTGAACAAAATTAGAAGTATTAATATATAGTTATAACCATGTCATCCAGAGCAAATTAGACAAGTAGACAGTCAGTCAGAAAGTGAAATGTTGATAAGAATGAGGAGTTGCAGTAGCTAAGGCGCCTGCATTTCACCATTTTGAAATTCAAGAATACTCAAATGCAGTGACTCAATCGCTAACCTCTAAAATGGATGAGAAGAAGGCTAAAGAGTAAGTTACCCATTTCATCTTCTTCACTGATGCCACAGAACTGAGGCCGAGTTAAAGAAATATAGGTAAGGAATCAGCAAAAACAGGAATCTTAAAATACTCCATGAAATTATGTGATCTGAAGGCAGGAGACATTCAGAATTCTGGAACTGTGTGAAGGTTAACAACCAGAAACTGCTATTATTCATAAAATAAAGGGAAAATATACATTTTATCAGAGGAGAATACAGAAGAATGCTAAAAGGAAGAAAAGGCATCTATTCAAGACCTTCCAGGATTCCTAAGATGCAGAAAGGGGTGTCAGACGCACAAGAATCCATACTACCACCACCAGCAGCAGCAACCTGAACTGTTACAGAAAGAGACTGAAAACATATCATATCAATCCAACAGTTTCATTGTACAGTATCAATAAATGGAGAAGATAAAAGTATGAAACCGAGCCACAGGCAAACTAGACACAGAGCCATGAGGGATATAGAAGATAATGACATCATATTATTAAACTGTCATAGCCTATACATGCTGGATAGGAAATGTGGGCAGGATATGGACAAATAAGGGAATATATGAGAAAAGTGAACTTATATAAGATAGATATTAATGAAAGGCATTTGGTAATAGCAAGAATAAGGTACGAGGAAATTAAAGAAGCCATTATGGCACAAAAAAATGAAAAACTCTGGGACCACACAGTAAGCCAAAAGAAGTGTAGAACATAAAAAAGACAAAATAATAAAGGTTTGTGGAAAATTGTTCAATAATATTTTAATGAGTGGAAAAATTCCCTGCCCATGACATAATATTGTAAAAGTAGTGATTCCAAAAGAGGAAAAAGATGATTTGACAGATCCAGAATTATACAGACCTACATCGATTTTAAATCGTGATTATAAGCTTTTATGACAGTTCTGGCAAGGAAGCTAATAATAATACTTTTTACTCCTCTTTTTACTATTCCTTCACTATCTAACATTTCTCAAATGACTAAGAACTTTCTCTATATTAACTAACATTTTCTAATCTCTCAACCTACTCCTGGGCAATGTCTAGAACCTCCTAAGTATTTATTATAACTGTTTACCTTGAATCAAAACTACTACCGCGGTTTGTGGTGCTGCGGTAGCATTGTCGCCTCACAGTAAGACGCTATCCGGTTCGATTCTCAGGTAGAGCGTCTTCTGCGTGGAGACATGCGTGAATGGACGTACCTTCGTTGAAGGTTGCACGTCAGGCCTGGCAAGCTGGTACGTAAAAAATCAACTGCCAATCATTAGCGGACCGGAGTTCCGCTGTGGTGACCCCTAACCGGGAAAAGCCGAAAGACACAAACAAACCTTGAATCAAAACTACTATTTTATTTGAATGCTTTTTAATGTTAATGTACTGTATTTTATACATTAATAGCCAATGTAATTTTTTGTTACAAATTCTATGCTGTTTGCCTATTTTATCTTTAAAGTACTCTGTAATATATATATATATATATATATATATATATATATATATATTTTTTTTTTTTTTGTGGAGCTTTTCTTCCCAGGCCTGCACAGGAAAATGGGTTTCTGACCCAATGGACTTTCCCAGTCAACAAATGTCAGTAAATAACAAATAATAATAATAGCACCAGATGAATGTGGCTTTGTAGAAGGAAGATAGATGTTCAACAAAATTAAAAGGATACTGATGATTCAAAGAGATGTTGCAAATAAAAGACTGACACTAATGTCAATAAGTCCAGATGCAGAAAAAAAACTTTGATAAAGTAAGCTGTAAATTTTGGAAGATTTGTTAAAGCAGTTGGAGTTCCTAGAAACATGGATAGAAATACTGCTTAAAATATATACAGGATCCACAGCCTTTTCAAAGGATGGAGGGAGAACTGTTAGATCCAACAGAGCTGCAGACAGGAGCAGGCCAAAGACGTCCGCTTTCAGCACTGTTCTTTGCACTTTATTTAGAACTCCTGGCAAGGGACATTAGGCTTTCAGACAGATCAAAGTATATATAAGGGCATGAACAAGATAATATACCCTATTGCAGATAATCCCCTGATCTGGCACCCCTTCAACTTGTTAAAATTGAAGACAAAAAAAAAAAAAAAAAAAAGAAAAAGCTACTGAGACTTGAAGAGCAAAGCAAGTAGATGCTACAGTTTATACTTGCCACACACGGCACACTAACTCTGTTCAATGTAAATGTAATATCAACATCCAAATGCCAGTACTGAAACAAACACTGATTAGTTTCTGTTGATCAGGCTGCCCAGCACTTTGCTCACTGGGCAGCTGCCTCCTTTGTCCCATCCTAGCTACACATCTGGGTGTGATATAGGTTGGTTTATCTTTAACAGCTTGGGGCTATAGCTCAAAGGATACATGCCATATGGTAAATCATTTTTCAGCTGGCAGCCAGAGTAAAGTCCGCAAGATAGACTAAGTTTTGTTAGCATCCCGATTAATTCTATAACTGGTACAGCTTGTCATTTGTTAGCATCCTAACAAGTGTTATAAATGCTGTACTGTGTCATTTCTGAGCTTGATGACGTGAGGATTGTACTCCATGAAAAGGAGAAATGAGACAATGATGTGCAAGAAAGGGAGCCCCTAAGCAAATCCTACAGGTTAAGGGGAAAAAAAATCTTTGGGTGGCACAGAACAATGCTAGTGATGTTCTCTTCACCTAGCTCAAACAGTACATGGACGAGTGGCACATTGATATGCTGTATGAATTCTACCCACAACAATTTCCCAAGGTGTTCCAGAAGGCTCCATGTTAGAGTTGCTTCAGTTTATCACTCTTCGTCAATAAAACCAACAGTAATATAAGAAATTCACAATTTTTTCTTTAAAATGGTCTTGTTTTTGGTCCACATATTCTGAAGAAAACATTATGTCCGCTGAACTTTTCAAAAATCTAGCTCATCTGCATGGATGGCTGTGGGTGATAACATCCTCCCTTCTCTATCATACACGCAATAAGTTATTCAAACTGAAGAACGTTCATATCCCATCCCCTACAAGGCAACAAGCTTGAAATGGTCCATTTTATCAAGATCAATGCAGTGATCACACCTCTCAACCTAGAAACATCAAAAATCTGGACAAAGGCCCATGAAAAGTAGGTACAACTGGCCAAAAATTGTGATGTCTATTAAACTAAAATTTGCATGCATAATCCCACACTCTCCAATGGAATTGTGGGATACCAATATGAAGCTTGAAGTCACTAAATAATAATAAATGATGGCAGACATTTGAATTTTAGACTTCATATCCCTCAAAAAATACATAATGCAAAACCTGTTACTCTAGCAACTATCTGAGTGTGCAGGAAAAATATTTAAAATCTGCCTCTATTTTTGGGCCTTTGTTCCAATATTATTTTTGGCTTTGTCCAGATTTCTTGCTCTGACAGACTGAGAGGTATCTTAGCAAGCAACATCCCAATGAAAGACAAATGTCAGAGCCTGGCAACCCGCTTGAACTGACAGGGGAACAGTTTTTTTCTTAACCTATACATTCTGCCACAACTTCACCTACCCTTGTTAGTCAAGAGTTTTAGAGTCCCCAGCCCCACTGCACCTGTGCCCAAAGTACAACCTGCCCAGACTCGGAGTGGGTCTGTTGAAGACTTCAGCTACTGAAACTGTATAAGTGAGCAGTATGCCTAACACTAAACTTAATTCTTGTCAAACTGTAAAGTGTGTGCTCACTCCCACCAAAACCGCAAACTTCTTGTTCGGCCACTAAACTCAGTTCGGGGGGGGGGGGCAGTCGTAGTGCCCAGCACCCCTTCTGCCTGCAGTGAATACAAAACTCATACTGGCAAGGCCCCTCCATTAATAAGTACCTATCATTTTACATATGCACACTGCCAGGTTCTCAGTCAGATACAATGGGTTGTTAGCGACAACATACCCCTTCTCACCTGCGCCTGGCAGGAAACAAGCACATATAAAGTACAATTTTGTTCCACATGTCAATAAAAAAAACCTTTGCCAACAGCTTTCAAAACATCAAATAAAAGGAGAGCGCATTTAAACTTAACGGCCAAGGAGATGCCAGCAAGAGGCTTACCTGTTTGACGTTTTGGATCTTCTGGTTTAGGGTTTATCTCCGTTGGGTTTTTCCTTCTTCTAGTCCTTGTTAAGTTTACCTTTTTTCCCCTTTCCTTCCCTTTTCTTCTCTAACATAATGCCCTTCACTGACATCCAGTAATTAATTAGCTTGAATCGCTGGATCTCCTCACTGGTGCCCTTCTTCTATTTGTCTTAGTACAATTCTTCTCGTACAGTTTCTCTCTCCTGCATGTTGTCAAACACACACACTCACACTCTACCTGCAGCTACTTACTCCAAAGGAGAGAGTGACTCCTTTTCCACTTCCTGATAACAGGACACGTTTACCCTTATAAATACTTGTAGTCAGTTAAGTTTTTAACAAAAATCCTGATCTCTGACAGTTGCACTGTTTAAATATTTATTATCTTCTTGACACCTGTCCTATCCTATATTCTCCTGTGACTGTCTGCTATATACTAAAGTGAAGCACTTTACAACTTGGTATTTTAAAAACTTTCTGGTACTTTTATTTGTTTGACACTGTCAGTGTAAGTATTTCTTGTTTTTGAACATGCTATTTTTTAATATTCTGTTTTGGCGGTTGCTCAAAAGTTGACATACATGTCAAAAAGAACCACCCCTTCTCAATTATTTTATGAGTTCACTATGGCAGACTGCTATAAATCTGGGCAAATGCAGTTTTAACAACAGTCGTGGTAAACAACTCTACAACTCTGTCTGGAAAATTTTTAGAGCAAAAAACTACACTTAACCCAGCCTGCCACACAGCCCCCTTACCATACAAATAATAAACCGCACAGCAGTTCACCCTTGTACAACTAATATAACCTTTATGTACCTCTCAACCTCTTAGAACACGAAATATAGACAAAGCCAAAAAATAATGGCGGGATAAAGGCAAAAAAAATAGGGGCACATTTTAAATATTGCTCTTGTAAGTTTAGGATGTTGCTAAAATAAAAGTTTTGTTAGCATGCATTTTGTGGAGGATATGAAGTCTGATACTCAAATGTTTTCCATTATTTAGTGGCTTCAAGAGTCAGTGATAAGCTAGAAAACCACACATTTTATAAGGAACAGATCAAAAATATGAATTGAAAATCTGGACAGTTGAGAGGTATGATACAAGACATAATGCATTCATTAACACTGTCAGTTCTGAGTTTTAACTTCACTATGACCATTGCTGTAAATCATTAGATCTCTTACTCATTGGAAAGCAACTGTCACAAGTTCCTCCTCCTACTAGTTAATTTTTAATCAGCAGATTTTAGAACCCCTTTAATGACACCTTGCTTTTAACTGCAGCTTGTCTGGTGTCTCACTCCAGTGTTGTGAAAAGTCAGAAAGGAGTTATTTGGCTCCCCAGCACCTTTTAGACAAACCTAAAACATGGAGCGATGAAAGCAAAATATCAAATAAGGAATGATTATTGGCAGGCAAATGGTAGCATTCCTGACAAAATTTAGCTACTCTTTGGTAGGAGCATAAAACATATACCTTCTTTGTAACCCAAAAGCTGATGTGTTTTCTTGTTTTGGAGTGGACTGATTGGCCACAGTTGGGTGATGGGGAGGTATTCAATTCACCACCACAGGTTTAAAGTAAAACTGTATGTATGATATTCTCCCTTAGCAGGTTCAGGTAAGTAAAATGTTAAGAAAAATTGTAAAAAAAATTAAATAAATAAATAATATATATATATATATATATATATATATATATATATATATATATATATATATAAAATAAATAAATAATAAACAGTTTAAAATCGGGATTTGAAGGGGCCACACAGGAATCCGCGGCACCCCATTATTTTGCCCTCAAAACCAGGAAATAGAGAGGAATTTGATACGGTTGAGAGGTATGGTAGTGATTCATCTGTCTTATGAAAAACTCACATAAACAAAATAAATTCAAATTCCAAGGCCACAAGAAAAACATTCCAAACATGCCAAAAATAGTAAATTCTCTAAGTTCTACCCTCCCAATTATTTATTTTTGTCCTGTGCCTTTAAGAACACCAAAGACAATTAGCTAACTGCTCTTGATTGTGTTTCCTTTATAAACAGGAAGAGCTAACCACACTTTCATACGATCTGAAGAAGGCATCTGCCGAAAGCGCTTATCGTTTGGACAATTTCATCAGCTTTTTACACTCCAGTGAAGTATATGTTTTTGTCAGCTTTGCTTACTAAGCATCTATTAACTGTGCTTTAACAACTTGAAGCCTGAAGTTGTGGATGTTAATTACTAGGCTAATTATTTCAGCATTCCAGTGAAGCTTGCATTTTGTCAGCTTCACTTTTTAAGTTTTCAATAAATTGAGTTTTAACAGCCTGAAGTTTGAAGCTGTGGATGACAACTGCTTGGATACTTAACTTTTTTCAATTCATCATATTCTAGTGAAGTTTACATCCTGTCAGCTTCAGTTTTTAAGCGATTAATAAATTATGTCTTAACAGTCTGAAGCCTGAAGCTGTGGACGACACCTAAAGTCTTTTTTCTTTCTACCTTATACAATAGCATTTGATATGACATCACTAAATAAATAAATAAGAAACTCTTGCATTCATACTGATGAAAATCCTTAGAATCTGCATAACTTTAGAAAATGCATTCATTAAACACAGAAGCTACACATGTAAAAATGACACCCTCATAAATGTACACAAAGACACATTGAAAATACTTGTGAAAATATAAACAGTTTTGTAAATTTTTATTATGGTCAAAATAACCAAAATGAGTGTGTATACCACCACCCAGTGGTGAATAGAAATAACTGAATATAACTGCAATTAAGAATACAAGGATTTAGAAATATTCATAAAACTTAGAGGAAAAAAGCCCCCCCCCCCAAGGGTGATAATCCATCTTTGCTCCTCAATGCTTAATATTTTGTAGTTGTTAATGTTTCTGGATATCTTCGATATGAACTTTGCCATTACCATAAAACAGAACCTAGGCCCTGGGTGCAAAACAGAATGTTTATTTAGGGCATTACTAATTCTTTGACATCTGATATCACTCAAATGCTCAGATATTAGGGGAGTGGCCAAGATGCGCTCTGGTTAACAGTTTTCTTTTGCTCTGCTACTTCAAAGATTTCTGACAAGATTCATTATTTTTAAACAATTCTAATTCAGTTATTTATACAAAACCTGATACTTCTAAGTGCAGTCTGGGATTGTATTAACATTGTTTTACATTTATTATTGGATTTTTCCTGTCAACCAACCACCTGACAATCTCTTCTCATCATACTGACTAAAAAATTAGTTTCTTCAAGGTTAGTTCTCAGAATTCTTCATTACGAAAGAGTTTCAGTCTCTTCTAGCAAGTCTCCAGTTGTCATTGAAATTAGACAGAATGGATACGAAATTAGATTACTTCAAGAAGCAGTGTTCAAAACAGATGGAGCTGATACATGAAGATTTACAACTACAGAAATCTCAGATTTCGGGCATTGAACAATCACTAAATAAACACAGATGGAAAGCTACATGAAGGACAGAATAATAGTGAACTTTTGTTGAAGCAGAATACTTTACTGCAGAATAAACTTGAGGAATTGGAAAATAGGTCACGTAGGAATGATATACACATTTTTGGTCTCCCAGACAATATAGAAGGTAATAATATGGTGAACTTTTTAACTTCATGGCTGCCTAGTGCTTTGGATCTTCCAGAAGCTTTTTCATACGGAACTGAAAAGGCACACAGATCTCCAGCTTCATCTCCTTTAAAAATTAACACCTTCACTAAATCAGTAATAGTGAGATTCCTTTCTTCTCATGACAAAGAACTAGTTCTTAAATCTGCCTGGTCTAAGTCACCAATTAAAATAAATGTCAACTTCATTCATTTTGACAATGATTACTCAGCTTCTGTTATTTCTAAAAGAAAGCATTTTCTGCCTTTGATTAAAGAACTTAAGACACAACTAAAGGTTCATCTTTTATTTCTTGACAGAATGAAAATATTTCTTGCTGACGGTTAAGATTTTTGAAGACCTGGAATCTGTTGTGACATTCATAAGATCAAACAAAATATTGGACAAAACAGAAGATATGGACTGGGCAGGCATATCTTTGAAGAGGGTTGCAGAAAACAACAACTGGTAGTCAACTGACAAGAAGAACACAAAGTCTTCTCCTTATGTCAAGATCTAATCAGTGTTCCTCCTTCTTATAAATATACTCTTATTTTTCCTATATTAAAGACTAATAAGGATCCCTACTAGATGTTCCTCATACAGGCCAATTTCTCTTTTAAACACAGATTATACAATGTTTATGTCTATTTATGCTAACAGGCTGAAGAACTTCCTTCCATTTCTGGTTGATGAAGACCAAACAGGTTTTATTTTAAACAGGAATATACATGACAATATTAAGAGAGTATTAGCCACAACTGATTATGCTTATAATTCAAAGGATAATTTAACTCTAATTAGATTGAGTATAAATTGTGCTTTTGATTCTGTTAATTGAGATTATCTTTTTTGTACTTTAGAAGAACTAATTTTTTCTAACAATTTTATACAATGCATCACTCATCTCTACAGAGGATGTCAGGCCTATATCAGGATATGTACTTACACTTCTCAAAACATTTAAAGGAACTAAACAAGTCTGCCCTTTATCTCATTTGCTTTTTACCCTTGTTATGGACCCTTTAGCTAACTGTATAGGGATAAATTCAGATATTGAGGACTTTAAATTAATGTGACTTCTAAAATTCAACTGTTTGCAGATGATATCATTCTTACTGTTAAAGGAAATCATCCTTCTCCTTCTGGTATTTTTGAAATTATGGGAAATGTTCAAAGAAAATCTCATCTAATTTTTAATGATAACAAAACAAAAATGCTTCCTATCTATTCTAATATTAATAACTGGAACGAGAAGCCTACTAAATATTTGGTACAAACAGGCCAGTTAACATATTTAGGAATACTACTAGCTAATAAAATAAAGGACATAACAGACTAATTATAATAGTTTATCCTGTATAAAAAATCTTATAAATGAATGGAATAAGCTCTCGTTTACAATGGAAGAGATGATTTCTATCATTAAAATTATTATATTGCCAAAGATACTATATATTGTACACTCCATATCCTTATTGCCCCCAAATCATATATAAAAGAATTTAATTCAGTGATGTGGAAGTTTTTGTGGTTTCCAAATAAGCCTAGAGTAGCACTAGCACATCATATGAGAGACTGGTCTACTGGGGGAATTGGTTTACCAGATCTGGAACTGTACTCAATTACTTCTGTGATAAAAAAAATCTTTATTAACTACTAAACATTATTCAGCTAAATGGAAACAGTTTCAAGAAGCTCTTTGCTTTAATATTAATAACATACCTACTTCTAATAAATTGCTAATATTAATCTGTTTGCGTTCTAAAAGATTATTTTACAACAAATAAGCTTCAAATACATATTTAACACTACGTCACTTTTATTAAAGACATTTAGAAATTTTATTTATTGAAAGCAGATGCTTGTCTTTTCTATTGCTTTCACACAAAATAATATTTCTTCTTTAACTCTTGCTAAAATGATCTTACCCAAGGAAAAGAATCTCATTTATTGGTTTCAGTTGTTGACCAAGGACAAACTGAATTTTGTAGATTACTTAATTATTAAATATGACTTAAGGATATGTGGTTGGAAATATAATCCTGTAGACAGTTTGTGATTAATAAAACTGACTTAATGTCACCAAGTACAAGAATTTCTGTTTATAAGTTATTAAACCTTCTAACTATATTTATACAGCAGAATTTACCAAATGATGGCAAGCTTTCAAAAATATATAAATCAGAAATAAAACAAAAAGTTATTCGGAGAACTATTGGAGCTACTTCTCTTCAGTTAATAATAATCTTCCTTCTGATAATAAGAAAATAATATTGGAATCATCTAAGCTGACTACGTCTTCACTTAAATGGACAGTTTTCTTGGAAATTTATGTACAGGTCATTTTTACAACTCAAAAAATGGAATTAATTAGCAAGAAAAAAAGTTTTGTGCTGGAAATGTAAACCAGAGACTAAGGCAGATTGGTCTCGTATGTTTTTTGATTGTGTAGTTCTTAAATCCTATTTGGATAATATTAATAGTTTCCCTTCAAGCTTTATTTTCAGATAAGTTTGTTTTATCCAAATATCTGAATCTATTTAACACTCTGATCCCTAATTATGTAAAAAATAAATATACTTTGTTATGGTCTATTTTGCCAGTTGCCTGAAAGGTTTTAACTAGAAATTCGAAGACTGAGACTTCTCCCTCTTTTACGGAATTCAAGAATATCATAACTGAATTATGTAATTTGGAACTTGTTAGAGATTATGAATATAAGGCTGAAATTAGTTCTGTTGTAAATATGCTGAAAGACAAAGCATAGAATAAAAAGTTTGCTTGAATACATGTATAGAGTTTAGCAATGTAAAACGGGCATTCATACTATATGTATAGCAGACAGGCTTCTCTTCACAGCATCAGAAAAAGCCTAACAAAGCAATATTGGAAAGCAAGTATTACATGATTTCCTCATGTTTGTAGAACAAATATCTATTAACAGAAATCCTTTTTATAAACTCAGCAATACATGTTTTTTTTCAACAGCAACAGAACAGATGTTTCCTTTCATACTTCTGTTATTCTGATTGCATGCATTTGTGCATTTTCACATCAGTAGAAATCACAAAAGGACAATACAACAGACATTATGTGACTTCCCACAGAAGGCCAAAAAAAGATACCAAGAGAAAATAAAATCTTTGTGCATGACTAGCACTCTATATAACAACTGTAGTAATTCAGTTATATGAGAGAGGTACAGAGAGAGGTATTTTGGTAGAAACACACTTGTTTCGTGGTATTGTATGGAGAATGGAAAGTCATCATCTATACTGTTTGTGAAGAAAAACTTTGTAAATATATGCTATAAACTGACAGAAGAGTACGTGTTGTTTGTTATAACAATAAGTTATCTGTAACTGTGCTTATAGCTGCAAAATATATTTCTTTATCAGTGTGCAATTTGAAAGGCTTGGTGCTTTAAACAGACTAGATGGAGTCATGCAAAGCTCTGTGTCTCTCTCTGCTTCAGCAGTAAACAGCACAGCAAGACTGTGTGTCTTAAGAAGACTTTGGATCCAGCACAGCATAGAAGCAGCGCACACATAAAATAAAATTTTCAATGGTGACCCTAAGTGAGTGGGTAATGCCTTGTATAAGGTCACTCCTGTAAAAGCACAGTAACGAACATTTATGTGAAGTACTTCAGTTTTCTACAGTTTGTAGCAATACAGTTCATCAGATGTATGAATCCGGAGACACTGCAGTGCAGGAAGGTGAGCAGTGCCATAAATTCTCCAAAAAAGGTACAATACAAAGTTGTAAGACTGAAACTGCCAGTTTTGCTGTACCAACTTCATAAGTGACTACAGAAACTTTTCAAACTACAGTAAAGCAGCCTGGCCATCTGCCTCTCTGTTGACTGGTAAGAAAAATTTTCTGTGTTACATACAGTATGAATGCCATAGAAGTAATATTAATAACAGAATGAAATGGATATACAGCATATTAGCAAATGTAAAACCTTATTAGGGCAAGTTAATAGTAAGGCATTATGCAAATGGATTACAATATTTGACAGGTATCTGAAACAAAATCAGGTGTGGTATAAAAAAATGTTTACTGTGTGTACAATGTCATAAAAATACAGTGCATGCCATTATTCAAAGGTTAGACTGTACAGACAAAAATATTAATGGTAAAGAACCAGAAAAAGTTAATATGCTGACATTATATTCAAATGTTAGTTATGTTCTGTCACCAGATGTAAAAGGTTTTTTTATTGCAGAGTTACAACAGTCATATCAGTTAATGACAGAAACTCTAGTACATCTTATTATAAATGAATTTAGTTAACTTCTAAAATATGACACAGTGAGTTCAGGAAGTTTGCACAAGTTATACAAACATCTTTTCAAAAGTGCATAGGAGTTTTAGATTCAGCAGAACAGGTTACTGAAAAATATAAGAAAGACCATGCAACATTACAGGAAACTCTTCAACAGCAGTTACAGGATAAATAAAATAAATTAGCTGAACTGACAGAGACTGACTTCCTGCATACACAGCTAATCTGTGCAAAAGAAATATATTTTATAATATGTTTGCGTTTTGAAAATGGTTAAGCATACATGGTAGGATGGAAGAATCTGGACAAATCATTCTTAAATGTTTAAAACTTCCATTCAGTTAAAGCAAGACATTTATCAGTACTACGGTAAAATAGAGCATATAACTGCCATTCTTAGCATAGTCAAAAGGTAAACAAAACTGTTCTAGTGTATAAAAATTAAATAAAAATAGTTACACAAACAGTTCTAGTGCATAAAATTAAATAAAAATAGTTATTGAGTAAAGATTTAAAGTCACAAGAATGACATGCTTAAATAAAGATTTAAAGTCATGAGACTGACATGCAGGTATTTTCTTTTCATCTAAAATACATCAGTTACAATGCACAAGAATAACAGGCAGACAACAGCAAATATAAATAATGTAAATACAAACGTGTTAGTTAAGCTAATATCTATTTTGTTTTTTACAAATTTTTATAATTGTATAGTAATACCACACCAGTTAAAGTTCTGAATTTTAAATAGAAATAAAATCACAGATGTTATTAGTCAAGCAGTCTTTGTAAAATGAATGGCAGAGCAGTTAAATACATAAAAAAATACTGAAATCAAAAGTTAAAAACTATGTAAGCTAATTGTAAAATAATGTTTAGTTTGCATAGTTAAGCAAATCACAAATATAATACTAAGTGTTTTATAACTGCATTTTACTAACAGATGATTAAAGGAAAAATGCTAAAAGGGTTAACTGAAATGTGAGCTCAGACCTTTCTAGACTGGACGAATGGTTACAGGAAATTTTGCAAAGATAAGATAAAAAAACAAGGCTGATTGCCAGACAAGTAGCTTGAGTTTTTCTTAAAGCATTATTGTTACTAAAACATAATTGTTAAATGATTCACATGCAATATTATTTGGTAATTGTAATAAAACATCACAATTGTACATATATGTCACTGATGATCTGCTTGCAAGTAAAGGTTAAAAGTAAAAAAAACTCAGTTACATCAAGTATAGCCAACAGATGGGTTATAGTATACATACAATTCAAATAAAGTATACAGGGGGGCACAAATAACTACTAGTAGTAGTAGACAGCAAAGGCAACAGAGAAAAAAACAACCAAAAAATGATCAAATCAGACAAAGGTCTATAGTTTAATAACTTAATAAAACAAATGTATAACCAAAGTGATGGGCTGACATACATTATAACGCAGATAAACAATAGTGCAATACCACAGGAGGAGGGGTATTTTTTTAATTTTACATTGGCTGTGTAATCAGTATCTATTGCAAAAAGGTCTAAAATAAAGCTACAGAAAGAAAATAATATATCATTCCTTCTTGACAATACTCTTTCAGGAGGAGGGAAAAACAGGTATTAGTGCATTAGAAATACTGGAATAAACCTGACAGGATAAGATATTTTACAAGTTGCTAATAGCCATCATAATGGTTATTATTGTATTTTTTAGTATTAAATAGTATTTACAACCTGTTAAACTGTAAAGCTATACAAGAGATGGTTTAAAAAAGCAAGAGATGGCTTAAAATTGCTTTATTACAGCTATACAAGAGAGAGTAAAGATATGTAAAAAATTGAACAGGAATGGTCACTATTTTCAATATGTTTTTGGCAAGACAATGTTGGTATGCAAAAAGCATAGTTGCCTCTAGTGGCAATTCCACTAGATACTTCAAAAGAGACATAAGAATTTTCCAAGATTTTGCTTGATGTTAATGTTACTACATTTGTAAGATTGGGCTAAGTGTACTTTCCAAGCTTTGTATGTACAAATACAAAAGAATTCAGTACAAATGAAATTAATGGCTAGCAATGAATATGTGTGAAAAACCATGTTTAAAAAAAAAAAGGGGTCCAGGATAGCTACTAGATTGAAATGCATGAATAGCAAACAGTCTGTGTAAATACATACTGTACAGGATACATTGGAATAAGTTCAAAAGTAATTTGTCAAGTTGTAATATTATCACTGGTTTTAAGTTAAGAGTCTTATTATTGGCTTTTGGACCATCATTTTATCTGTACTAGTATTGGTTAACCCAGTTAGAGGAAAATTATATTAAAATATTGTATTCATACAGCTAATGGACTAATATGTAAACAGCATTTTCAGAGTATAGTTCACTGTCAATTAAAGTTTATGGGCAGTTCAGAAATATAACCACAATGTTATGGTTAAAATGACATTGAAACTGTATATTTTCAGCAGTGTATAAATGCTTGCAGTAGCACATGGTTCTTGTCTCTTATATTTAATTCACCAGTTGTAAAGAGTTAATGGAAGAGCTCTAAGTCATAAATTAATCAAGTTAAAAAATAAAATTAAAGCAGACACAGCTCATAACTAATAAAATATTTTCACAGAATGGTCTGCAAAAGAAAAGGTTGTTAGATACATTCAGCTTTGGTAGTAATACTTAATATCATTGTATTAACTGTGTAAAACTGCATTTTGACTTGTATCAAAAAAAGAAGGTTTTGTTTTTTAATGTGTTTCTATATGATCTAATAAAAAATACATACAAGTATAAACTGTTTTGAGAATGTTAAAAAAAGGGGATTTTTAGTGATTATGAATATAAGGCTGACATTAATTCTGTTGTAAATATGCCGAAAGATAAAGCATAGAATAAAAAGTTTGCTTGAATACAAGTATAGAGTTTAGCAATGTAAAATGGACATTCATACTATATGTATAACAAACAGGCTTCTCTTCACAGCATCAGAAAAAGCCTAACAAAGCAATATTGGAAAGCAAGTATTACATGATTTTCTCATGTTTGCAGAACAAATATCTATTAACAGACATCCTTTTTTAGAAACTCAGCAATACATGATGTTTTTTCAATAGCAACAGAACAGATGTTTCCTTTCATACTTCTGTTATTCTGATTGCATGCATTTGTGCATTTTCACATCAGTAGAAATCACAAAAGGACAACAGAACAGACATTATGTGACTTCCCACAGAATCTTTGTGCGTGACTAACACTCTATACAACAACTGTAGTAATTCAGTTATATGAGAGGGGGACAGAGAGAGGTATTTTGGTAGAAACACACGTGTTTCTATTATTGTATGGAGAAAGGAAAGTAATCATCTATACTGTTTGTGAAGAAAAACTTTGTAAATATATGCTACAAACTGACAGAAACAGTATGTGTTGTTTGTTATAAAAATAAGTTATCTGTAACTGTGCTTATAGCTGCAAAATATATTTCTTTATCAGTGTGCAATTTGAAAGGGTTGGTGCTTTAAACAGACTACAGATGGGAGTCATGCAAAGCTCTGTCTCTGCTTCAGCAGTAAACAACACAGCAAGTCTGTGTGTCTTAAGAAGACTTTGGATCCAGCACAGCATAGAAGCAGCACACACATAAAATACATTTTTCAGAATTGATGACCATCAAAATCTATTAGAATAAATTCATACTACAACATATGGTCTAAGTTAAAAGACTTATTAGACAAACAGTTACCAAACTTAAGAATAATTCAAATGTTTAAAAGATTTTTGTTAATTTGTATCTAGTGGACACCTTTGTAAATACTTCAGTTGTTGTGTGCTTCTTGTTCTTTGTACTGTCATTTCATTTCTATATTACATTTTATGTTAATGATTATTTTCTTGTTAACATTTAATAAAAATGTTTTTTAAAAAAATTCAGATATTCATGATTTAGACATTCTAGAAATCTGGCGTACATAAAATTCCAGGCAAGTACACACTGCTAAATAAATGTTCACACTTTTAAATGTAATGGAAATTGTGTTCACATGCATTTTATGAGAATTCTGAGAAGTGAAAACTACTCAGTATGCTACCATCTTTTTTTTTTTTTTTATTACAGAGATGTCGTGCTCTTTTTTTGTAACAGCTAATACATTCTTTCACTTTCCTACCACTTATTGTGCAAATAAGCCCTCCTTACAAACTGTACAAACTGGTCTCATAATGAGTCATTATGCCTAACATGAAGGACTTTATCCTCTAGCAATACCTGACTTCTATTAAACCTGATTATCCTATGAAGGGTTTTCTGCAGTGTAAGAGTGTTTGTTAATGTGGATCCCCTAGGACTATTATACAGACAGCGCAGTTATTACAATACATGAGTCAGTAATGGGATGCCTTGTGATCTTGTAGGCTTGCTTTAGATATGCTAAAACCTGTTAGTGGAGCATATTGATGGATGTTAGAGGTGGTATGTTGGGTCAGGCTTAAATATTTGTAACTGAAGACTTGGTAACTTCTGTTGCCCAGGGATCAGTCAGTATTAGAGAATCAGAATTTGCTAATATGATGAGCGACAAAACAGAGCTTAGTTAACTTCTGCCACATGGCTTATAGGCAGCTAGCTGTAAAGCAAATAAAGAAACCATTAAGATATGACTGAAGTGGCTGGTACATACTCTCTCAGGTGTTGCCTTTGCATGATACATCTGTGCAGAGGAGAAGTTTAGTATAGGTTGCTAAGTGAATCTATTTTAGTTTGTTGTTTTTTGTAAACTGTCAAAATTTATATGGTCAAGACCAAATGATCGACAATTTAAAATACTGAAAATCAGCTATGAAAAAACAGAGTTGCAAGGAGATTGTGGTACTGTGATGATCAGGGATGTGTCCTTTTACACACTGTAGTATGAGCTTGAAGTTAGTATATACAATTAGCAAGGGGTGTGCAGAGGGTTTTGCTTCACGACAAAAATGATGTTTCTTTTCTATAGTTATGTTTCAATATTTTAAATTGTCAGTCATATGATCTTGACCATATTAATTTTGACAGTTTAAAAATTTGCTGAAGCAAAACAGATCCAGCTGTACGAAGTCACTGACATTCAGCAAAATGTGTACAGGACAGTGAATTGATCCTTGGGGGATTCGTATGGTAGGAATGATAAATGTTGGCATTGTATTACTGAACTTAAGATGAACAGTGAGCATAAGCAATTGCAGAACCAGAAAAGGATGTCATCTGAAATGGAGATATTAAGAAATTTCAGGAGAATATAATGTTTATTATGGTAAAGGGCTCTTCTGAGATCAACACAGATTGTTCCTGGAAGGAGCAGTCTATAATTCTAAGGATGTGATGAGGTACTTGGAAAAGGGCTGCAGTAGTGCTGCTTGATGGACAGAATACAAGCTGTGAATTATTTATCTCACAGTGGTCATTCATAAAGCTAAATAATTGCTCATAAAACAATTTTTACTGATTCTTTGTTAGTGGTTGATTGATACTTATAGGGAAATTATAACACAGAGATTTCAAGGTTCCAACTTCTGTAAACTGGATTGTTTTGCCATTTTCCAGTCTACATTGATTTTTCAGTCTCAGAGAGTTGAAGATAAAGGCCAGAAGTTTTGTGATATACATAGAGGATATACATGTTTCACTGTGTTGGAGGTCCGAAAGAGGGTCAAAATTACAGGCAGCAATGACTTTTTCATGAACCAAATAGATGGTCACCCGTCATGGCCAGAACAGCTTTGTTTATTGCATCACTAATTTTCAAAATCCTACATCTCAACTATTTTATCCCTTCAGCAAAACCATTAAATGAAACCTGTGAACTACCTACTTAAGGTAAACTTACCTTAAAATAATGGGAGGGAGCCTCATATTAAACAGGACTACATTTCTTCAAATATTAGAATTAAGATACTTTTCAGAAACAGCTCCAGCTAACCAAGGCCATCTACCACTGCAAGTCATATGTGAGCTGGACTATGACAAATCACAATTTAAACCAATGGACCTCTCTCTCTGAATCTTACAAATGCATCTATTTTACAGGAAAACAAGTAACTGACAGACAAAATATAAGTTTAGCTCGCTTTAAATAGTATACTCTACATGTAAAAATGTGCTGCATTCTCCCACATGGCTGCACAATTTATGTCAGTGTTCTCACGCGTTTTACAAGCTTTCAGATTAGCGTCTCACACTTAACAGTTTCACATTTTGTAACGCACACTGTTTTTCATTGTTTATTCAGTCTAAAATATAAAACTGCTTGCATTCAATCTTGCCCTGATTTCCTTAATTCTTCACAATTTAAAACTGTTACAAACCCATCTGTATACTGCTGTGCTTCTAAACATTTGCTGTATGCGTCATTCACTATCTGTCTTTATTATGACTGTTGTATAATTACAATGTACCTTAGTATCCAGACGTTTGCACTAAAGGATTTGTAGACCAGTCCACATGCCTTATTAACAATTAAGCAACAGTAGACAGTGACAAGTGGTGAAATATGTACAGGTCAGTGATGTGAAAGAACCAACAAAGCTGTGATGTATTTCCTGTCACTAAAGGATAAAGCAATCACTGTTTTGGAGATGATGAAAAGAAGTGATGGCCAAAGACTTGTCCATGTTTTTGTAGCACATACACCCTTCCCCAAATGGCTTGCCCCACTGATTTAAATATTCATTCCAAAACTTGTTCTGGATTTATAGGGAACAGAAATGGCAGACAAACTTGTAAGCAATGTTATGACTGAAAAGTCCAAAATTAAGTCTTAAAGATCAGTGCTGCCAAATGATGTCACTTATTTATCACATGAGGTCACACATTTACTATGCCAGCTCACATATTCCATTCTGCCACACAGGAAGAAGTAAAATGCACAGATGCCTAGCTGAATGGCTACAGGGTCTTGCTGAGGCAGTAAACATGTGACTAAAGGGCATCAGCAGGCTGACAAAACCAACATATCAAATGTGGCTAACTGTCACAGGTTAAAGTCTGAAAGTAAGGCAACGTTACACTCTTCGGGAAACAATTTCCTTGAACTGCTTCAAATGATCTATGATGTGGAATGTTTTGTTTTTTTTTGTAAACAAGAGTAGTTCAGGTTTGCCTCATCTTTGGACTTTGCTTTTATGAGAATCACTCACTGATACCTATATTTCTCAAAATGTTACAGTCATTACTATTCTGATCAGTTTCCTTTTATGTCCCTTATTTTTTTTAATTATGGCATGCTGACTCACCATAATAAGATCTATTCCAGCTTGAAGGCCAGCAGAACGTTCAAAGTTACCAGCCAGTCTGATATACTGATACCTGAAATGTAAACAGACAAAAAACTGTCAGATACTCTGCAAATTATGAGGAGACAGCAAAAATGATATATCACATAATTAGAAATCCTACTCAAACACATGATTTTTTCCAGGGTATAAGCTAGGCTCAGGAGTCTGTTACATAGCTTACTGTGCAGCACTGAAGCAAATATTTCCCAGAAAATGTTCATTTTTTGATAGCTTACATGTTCTCGCATTCCAAATAAGCAGTACCACATCCAGTTTCATTGCATAGGGCATTTCAGATGCAATATTTCTTTTGTTTCTCTCCAGTATATGTCTCAAATAAGATGAGACTCAAATGTTCACCACATTGTGTGTCACTCACACATAGGGTTGCCAGATTTCTAAAGGGATAGGTAGGGACCACAAAAAAAAAAAAAAAAAAAACGCCAAAAAAAAGGTCTTTAATGTGGAGCTTCAGGCAGTTCCATATTAAACAGAAGTACCTCCATTTTGCGATTTTTGATACGGGCCAATCAAAAAAAAAGAGCAGAGGCTGTTTCGCTGAGATTTCAAATTTTAACCGGCAGTGTGAGACTTGGGATTGAGTCACTGATCCTGGGACAGTCCCGTTCAAATAGGGATGTCTGGCAACCCTGCTTGCACAGCAAAATATAAATCTGAATGACTAAATTTCAATCTGCAAGTCTTTCTAGCTACATCACTGGTAATGACATGGATGGAATATTTACTGTATTTTACTTTATCAACTTTTGTTGATGGAGTTAATCTTACACTGACTCAAATATATTTAAAAGAGCTGCTGTTTAAATTAACTATCATGTTGCGCAGGAGTGCTGGTATGACATTCATCTTAATTGTAAGAGGTACAAAAAGTTACTGGGACTGTGTAATTCTGTCATGTTTGTAAGTACCCTAAAAATGGCAAAGCTAAACTTAACAGCTTCATTAATTATTCTACAATAAAAAAGGAATCAATAGTACAAGTTATATTCAAAATATGGAATGGTATGCCATGCTTTGCTATGCACCACTCTCTCAACTGCACAAAGCCTTGGATAATGACAGGGGCTTTATTTCCTGTAAGCTTATCCTTATCCCATGCTGTTGCATAGCCTTTCATGCCTTGATGTTTAAATTAAGTGCCACATTAAGTCTGCAGATCAAGAACATGCCTATTCCAGATCATAACATTGCATTCTGTATGAATCAGGACATTGAATTCCTAAGGTAAACAGTCTGGCAAAACAGTTAATGCTATACAATGCTAATAAAGTTAAGGACATACTACTTGGTCTGACTCCCTCAGTCTTCATTTGCATAGTGTGCTGCTGTCAGCACGTCAGTTAACCAGCTAGTGTACCCAGGTCACCCCTGGAAAAAAAAGCCATTTGTACTAGTGGACCTTCCTGGTTCAAAAATAAACAAAACTGAAAACTATTACAGTGTACCATCAGATACTATATACATTAAAATTTAGGACTCACCGTTAACCTGTGGACATGTATCTTTAATGTGAAGCAACATTATTAAAGTTTTAAACAACTTTATTAAATTACCTCTTAAGACATAGGCGCATATATATATATATATATATATATATATATATATATATATATATATATATATCTATATTACTAGAAATAAGGTCTGAATAGAGAGAAGTCAACAAGCAAAGGAGAGTGGTATTGCTGAAACTGAATTCATCCTCAAGTCTTGGTGAGTATCTTCATGAGGTGGACCCTGTTTTTTTCACAAAATCTCACCAAGATGATACTGATATATAGACTGTATTTATCATGGACAGAAGTAGGTCAAAAATTAAAAAAAGATTTCTGAGTGCACAAGACCCAGGATAAAAAAAAGTGCCAAATCCTGGTAGGCACACTGGTGCCAGGCCTGGAAAAAATGGCAGTGCTGAATCATCAAAACACAGAAACATTCCTACAACGGGGCCATGCCAGGCCCAGGGGGGATGACCCCCCCCCCCATTGTAGAAGGAAGTAACAGTCCACAAAAATCACAAAAACTAATAGGCCAAAAGACGACAGAGTGGACTATCGAGGATAAGAAATAAATTATGTATTGTTACTATTATGGAAAAAGCCCAGAATTTCCAGACACAAGATATACAAAATGATTAAGAGAGAAATTAGAGAAAAGAAAAATACTTCCACAAATAAAACTGTCAGAAGCTTCAAATATTTTTTTGTTCATTAATACAGCAGATCTGTGAAAAACATTGTATAGACCAAGAAACACTGATTTGTTTGGAAAAAGAAGCATCTGAGGAAGTGCAAAAATACAAACAACAAAACAGAGAGATTTTTGAAAAGTATAAAAAAGAAATATAGACATGGGAAAGAAAGAGGGATTTGACATGGTGCAATATTTATGCAAAGTTCAAAGCAAAATTAATCAATACATAAATGCAGCCCCTAAGACATTTGAAGAGAAATGCAGCAAAGGCATCCAGATATTCAAAATTTCAGAATAAAAAAAATAATACCACAAAGAGGGAATGCAGAAAAGAAGATTAGTAAAGTGGAAGTTAAAAAAAATAGACGATGTAGTTATGGAATGCCTGCGAAGTAAAGAATTGGGTGTAGAAGGTCTACATTCACAGCATGATGGTGCGAGTCCCCAAAGTAAGGAGACACAGGAAGATCAGGAGACATCTGAAGAAGAAATATGGACATGAGAAACAAAAAGGGATTTAATATGGTGTAATATTTATGCAAAGGAGAAAGCAAAACTAATCAATACAAAAAGATCAGCACCAAAGACATTTGAAGAGAAATACAGGCAAAAGAATCCAGACATGGAAAACTTTACAATACAAAAAATAAGAAAACAAAGAGGAAAAGCAGATTAGTAACTGAAAAGTTAAAGAAAAAGAAACTGAGGTTATGGAATACCTGTAAAGTGAAGGATTCAATGTAGAAAATCGAACTCAGAAAGCACCAGAATAGGATACAGCAATAGACATCCAAATTAAGGAGAAACCAGTGGAATGGGAAGCAGCTGGTCAGTTGCCACATGAAGATATTTTGGAGCCTTCCACAGGAAACCAGTATAAACATTCACTAAAAGCTGGACAGCAAGGGAAGGAACAGGAAACCATGGCAACTCTGACACAGTCAATGTTGAGGGGTGATAGGCCAGTGAGTTCCCTTATGACAGAGCAACGGATGACGCAGGATAAAACTGAAGAGAATGTGCCGCAGGAAGATGCTATAGAACTTTCTATAGAATGCCCGCAGAAAATGGAGAACAAAAAATGTGCCTTCAGTTTAGAAGAAATGAGCGAAGAGAAGAGTTGCTTGATTTAATAGAGATAGACATATTAAGATCAATGAAAGAAATTAGACTGCAGTCAATAAAACCCAAAAAGTTAGAAGTTTTATAAAACAAATGAACAAAGTAATTAGGACTGTCCATAGAGATTCATGTGATATAACAGAAGTAAATAGGATATATTAGTGTGTAGCTAAATTTATAAGAGATAAAATTCTACCACAAGAACACAGGGTAGTGAGGGAAAGGATGGGGAGAAATCGAATACCATCATGGAAGTATCAAATAGAGAAATCTATAAAGCAACATGACAAGAAGAGTCACTATTAGAAGAGCATAAAAGAGGGAACAGATCAACAAAAATACTCAGAAAGATAGACATGATAAAAACAATGCACAGTATTATCACGGATCAGGATTTATCATGCACTTTCACAAATAATAAACTAAAGAAAAGTACAAAATAAGCAATTTATTGATGACCCAAAAATTTTTAGAGAGAATTAGGAAACAAGGCAAAAGGAATTGAAAGACCACCAAAAAAGAAGAAGAAAACAGGTACATTTTGGAGAAGTATTTATGAAGATCCGGTGGAACATAAAGATGCTAAATGGATAGAAGAAGTAAAAGAAAGAATAAGAAGTTCAAAGGTGCAGGATATGAAATGGGATGAAGTAACAGCCAGAGAGATTGAAACAAAGTTAAGAAAAGTCTCTAATTAGAAAACCCAGGCCCAGATGCTGTACCTAACTTCTGGTTAAAAGTGTTAACATCTTTGCATGAAGATTTAGCTTTGAGTAAGAACTATTTATATGCACACCCCAAACACACACCAACCTGGCTAACAACAGGAAAAGCAATGTTCCTACTTAAGAGTAAACTTGCAAGCTACCCTAAAAATTATAGACCAGTAACTTGCCATCTGATGATGTATAAACTATACACTTGAATTAATGTCTACAGTTTATAGTCAATTAGAAGAAAACTCAATTATGGCAACAGAACAAAAGGACAATAAAAGAAAGTCATATGGAACAAAGGATCGTTTGTTGTTAAATAAAGTAAAAGTGGAAAACTGTAAAAAGGGGAAGAATCAAAGTATGGCATGGATTGACTATAAAAAAAATTGAGAGTATCCCATATTTAAGGATAGAAGAGTGCTTAAAAATGTACAAGATACACCCTACACTGATAAATTACATCACAGCAACCATGAAATAGTGGTAAACCACCTTGTAGTTAAGCCATGATAAAGGACAACCTATTATTCCAGGGATAAAAACCCAAAGGGGGGGGCATTCTAGGGTGAGTCTCTGTCACCATTGTTTTTTTGCCTTGCCCTTAACTCATTAAGCTGCCTGCTTAACAGATTATGTCATGGCTATAATTTGGCTCCCAGAAAGTAACAGACTTTAAAGACTTCTCATCTTCTCTTTGTTGCTGATTTAAAACTGTATAGCTCATCACTTGAGGAACTGAAAGCACAACTGCAAGTAGTCAAAACTTTTTCAGATGATATAAGAATGTCATTTGGTCTTGATAAATGTGCAAAAGCAACCTTTAAAGCAGGAAAGATGCAGCACCAAGAAAACATCAGTTTGGGACAAGAATGGGATATAAAAGAACTTGGGCAAGAGGGAGTGTATAAATATTTGGGAGATGAAGGATCAACAATAAACCATATTTTAGAAAACTTAAATTAATCCTGAAAACAGTGTTGACATCTAGGAACAAAATTCAAACCATAAATTAATTTGCTCTTCCTGTCTGAACTTACAGTTTTGGAGTGACTGATGGACCCCAAAAGGTACTGGACAGCTTAAGCAAGAAAACAAGAAGGATGCTTCATGCTCATCAAATGATTTATAAAAATCAGTGCATACCAAGATTATATATTCCACGTTCCAAAGGAGGTATGGGCCTACTCGAAATTGATTACATGTATAGATCTGCAACTGTGGGACTGCATAAATATCTGCTGACCTCCCAAGACCCAAATATAGTGAAAGTTTTGAAACATGAGGTGAATAAATCTAAGATGACTTCCCTTCTTAGTCTAGCAAAAGCATATTGGTGTCAAGCAGGAATGGAAATCAAACCAGAAGTAGATAAAAATCAGGTAGCAACTGAATGTGCCAAAAAACAAAAGAATGAATACAAGGTGAAGGATTAGATGAGAAGGCAAGACATGTGGAAATACATAAATATAGTTGCAAGTATAGAAAACTCCTGGAAGAACCTCATGTTGATAAGAATCAAATGCAGGAATGGTTAAGTAGAGACAAATTCAAAAAAAGATGAAGGTTAACATTGGTGGCCCAAGATAGTGGGCTACATACACACTGGTTTACAAAGTCCATTGAACATGTGGGAGAAACAGACAAATGTAGGTTTTGTAAAAAAGAATTGGAAACAGTCGCACACCTTGTTGCTGGTTGTGATATACTACTGGCAGAAGGACTGTAAACTGAAAGACATAACAATGTGACAAGACTGTTGCACTGGGGATTGTGCAAACATTATAATATTGAAGTAGTTGAAAAACACTGGAAACATGAGCCACAAAGCATCATAGAAAATGATGAAGTCTACATCGCATGAGATTATCCATTACTAACAGTTCAAATGACAGAGGCAAGAAAACCAGATACAGAGGTCCATGAAAAGAAGACAAAAGTAGCATTGTTCACTAAAACCGCTACACCCAGTGACTATAGTGTCTTGCATACAGAGAGAGACAAACTCATAAAACATCAGGATTTGCAGCAGAAATGAGAACTATATGGAAGATAGATACCCACACAGTTTCAATAGTAGTAGGAGCAACAGGTCTTACAAAAAAGAATCTGCAATCATATTTAAATATATTACCGATACATGCAAGTCTGTACGACTTGCAGAAGGAATCATTACTGGGCACATTGCAGGTGGTGCAAAGAGCACTTCTGGCTGACATAAAAGACTTTAACAATACTAATTTCATGAACTTTAATCATACTTTGACTTGAGGTCCATTCCTGTCATGGTATTAGAAACCCAAAAGATTTGGAGAAATTAAAAAAAAATAGAAATCACTACCAGTGACTACAGTTTCTGTTGTATAGAAAGACACAAAGTCATAAGACACCCAGGACAGTTCCAATAGTAGTAGGAGCAATGGGTCTTATAAAAAGTAACCTACAATTGTATTTAGATATGTTACTGATGCATGTAAATCCATACAAACTATAAAAGAAGTCATTACTGGGCATACTGCGGGTGCTGCGAAGAGCACTTCTGGATGACATCAAAGACTGAAACAATACTAATTTCATGAACATTAATCATACTTTGACTTAGGAATAGGGCCTATTCCTGTCAAGGTATTAGAAATCCAAAAGATTTGGAGAAATTAAAAAAGCTAGAAAATCAGTCATATAGACGACAGAGTACACTATTGAGGATAAGAAAGAAATTATGCATTCTTACTACAATGCAAGAAGCCCAGAATTTCCTGACAGCAGATGTACAAAAAACTGAGAGAGAAATTAGAGGAAAGAAAAATACTTCCACAAGAAGAACAGTCAGAAATTTCAAATGCAAATTTGTGTTCATTAATATAACAGATCCATGAATAACACCATATAGACCAGGAAACCTTGGGCTGTTTGGAAAAAAAAAGCGACTGCTGAAGTGCAAAAATATAAAGAACAAAATCTAGACTTTTGAAAGGTATAAAAAAGAAATACAGACATGGGAAAGAGAGAGATCTGACAAGGTGCAATATTAATGCAAAGGAGAAAGCCAAATTAATCAACACAAAAAAGGCAGCCCCAAAGATATACAGGCAAAGGCATCCAGATATGGAAAATTTCACAATAAAAAATAAGATCACAAAGAGGGAATGTAGAACAGAAGATCAGTAGAGTAGAAGTTAAAAAAATAGAAGCTGAAGTTATGGAAAACTTGAGAAGTGAAGGGTCTAGTGTAGAAAGTCTAACACAGGTTATATCACAGCATGATGGAACGACACCCCCCCCCAAAGGAAGGAGAAGCAGGCGACATTTAAAAAAGAAACATGGACATGGGAAAGAAAAAGAGATTTAATATGGTACAATGTTTATGCAAAGGAGAAAGCAAAACTAATCAATTCAAAAAGAGCAGCACCAAATATATGTGAAGAGAAATGCATGCGAAAACATTTGGACATGGAAAATTTTACAGTACAAAAAATAAGAAAACAAAGAAGAAAAGTAGAAAAGAGAATTACTAATGGAGAAGTTAAAGAAACAGAAAATGAGGTTATGGATTACCTGTGAAGTGAAGGATTTAGTGCAGAAAATTTAACTCAGATAATATAGCAGGCTAGAGCAATGGCCACCCAAATTAAGGAGAAACCAATGGTGTGGGAAGCATCTGATCAGTTGCCATATGAAAATACTTTGCAGCCTTCCATAGGCAACCAACACAAACATTCAGTTGGAATTCTACAGCAAGAGAAGGAACAGGAAATTGGTAACTCTGATGCAGTCAATGTTGTGGAGTGATAGGCTAGTTTGTTCGCACATGAAAGAGCAACAGATGACACAGGATGAAACTGAAAAGGGCGTGGCATAGTAAGATGATCTGAAACTCTCTACAGAATGCTTACAGGAACTGGAGAGCAAAGAATGTTCCCTCGGTTTGGATATAAATATTTAATAGAGATGGAATAACATATTAAGATCAATGAGTGCTTATTTGGCTTGCTTGCTGTACTCTGCCTGAATATTGCTGATCCCTGACTGCATTTTATTTTGAATTGAAGTTTTTCATTTAAGGTTTAGTTACTTCTATTTTGTATCTTATTCTTGTATTACATTTGTTTTGTTTTACGTTTTCTGTTCTGTTGGAGTTTTAAGAGCTCTTGGCTAGGGTCAGTTAGAAAACTTAGCAAAGAATTCCTTTGCAAACAGTGAATAACATCAGGTAATTAGTGGAAGGAGGTAAGAAACAGCATTCCTTATTTAGCTAAAAATATCTCTATTTAGCAGGAGGGCTTGTTTGGCTTGCTTGCTGTACTCTACCTGAATACTGCTGATGTCTGCCTGCATTTTATTTTGAATAGAAGTTTTCATTTAAGGTTTGGTTACTTCTATTCTGTATCGTATTCTTGTATTACATTTGTTTTAAGTTTCCTGTTCTGTTGGAGTTTTAAGAGGTCTTGACAAGGGTCAGTTAGAAAACTTAAAAAAACATAATTCCTTTATAAACAGTGAATACCATCAAGTAATTAGTGGGAGGAGCTGAGAAACAGCATTCCTTATTTAGCTAGAAATATCTCTATTTAGCTGGAGTTTATGTTTGGTTTGCTTGCTGTACTCTGCCTGAATACTGATGATCTCTGTCTGCATTTTATTTTTCTTACCCACCCGCCAACTGTTGTAGTCTTAAACTTGGTGGCTTTTGAGTTGCCCGCTCCTACTATAAATCTGATTTTGAACACTGCTCCCATCCCATCAGCTCATTTTACTCAGTAGAGAGAGATTATTTGGGAAGACACACCCCCTTAGTTTTGTAACCTTGAACTATCTTCTGTTTCCTCCCTTCCTACTTAACTTAAAACATTTTTACTTTATTCAGCTGCTTTTACTGTAGTTGTGTTTCTTCCTACTTTATTTTGCTTTTGCTGCTTGTTCTTAAAAGTGTTAAATTGCTTTTATTCTGCTTAATTTATTACTGCTTGTCAGTGGCCTGATTAAATTGTAAATCTCATTCTAAGACTCTTAGATTTGGTTTAAGCACTTGGGCTTCAGGACAGTTGTTTGACATTAAGGTTTGTGGACTACAGTCTTGTGGCACGAGAGGTAGTTTATATCCTTCTATGTAGGGAGTTGCTGGTTAAAGGCTTAGCGTGCCCATTATTCTAGTCTTAGTTCTTGTTTAAGGGCTTGGGCTTCAGGACAGTTATTTTACATTAAGAAGGTTTGTGGTCTGCACTCTTATGGGAAGATAAGGTAGCTTCTGCTCTTCTGAGCTGGGAATTGGTGGTTGAAGGCTTATTTTGCCTGCTTATTTGAACTTTTTTTTCTGAAATTGTTGCACTTTGTTTACTGCAGTATAGACTAGATTCAGACCTGCAAAATCTAGTTTTGTTTGAACTTGAGCACTAAACCAGGCCATCTTTTGTGGGAGAGGGTTCCCTTGCACCCTTGTGTCAGGAGTATGCAGCTATAACTCATTTGATTAAAGGTTGCTGGAACACAACTCAGTTTTGAGCTTTTCTATTGGTTAATTTGTTTAAATCAGTTTGGTCTCATTTGCTGCGGGTTTGTGTTTGCTTTAGCAAAGCTCCACAGAGTTTGGTGACCAGCTACTACACTGCTGTATTTGTCTGATCAATCCAAGGCATCTCCTGGTCTCTGAAACACTTAAGTAGAATTTTTCACTTAATATTGCACTTTTGAACTGCATTTTTACCATACCACTGCTTATTTGAACTGTTTTTTTCCACCTGAAATTGTTGCACTTTGTTTGCTGTAGCACAGGTTGAATTCAGACCTGCTGAATCCAGTTCTGTTTCTATAACCTGAGCACTAAACCAGGCGATCATTTATTGGAGAGGGTTCCCCTGCACCCTAGTGACAGCAGTGTGCAGGTAGAACTCATCTGATTGAAGGTTGCTGGAACAGGGCTCAGTTCTGAGCTTTGTTATTGGTTAGTTTGTTTAAATTAGTTTGCTCTTGTTTGCTAAACAAGCAAAGCTTTTGTTCTTGTTTTAGCAAGAGTTTGGCAACCAGCTACTACTCTGCTGTATTCATCAGATCAATCTGAGGCATCTGTTGATTTCTGCAAAAGTTAAGTAGAATTTTTCACTGTACACTGCACTTTGAACTGCATTTTCACCATATCACTGCTTATTTGAACTGTTTTTTCCCTGATATTGTTGCACTTTGTTGCAGCATAGACTAGATTCAGACCTATTGAATCTAGTTCTGTTTGTATTACTTGAGCACTAAACCAAGCCATCTTTTGTTTGAGTGGGCTCCCCTGCACCCTAGTGGCAGGAGTGTACAGTTACAACTCATCTGATTGAAGGTTGCTGGAACAGTGCTCAGTTTTAAGCTTTTCTATCAGTTAATTTGTTTGAATTGGTTTGTTCTTGTTTGCTACATAAGTACTGCATTTGCATGGGTTTGTGCTTGTTTGCCCATCTCGCACTGCTGAGCAGCAGAGGACACCACTGGCAGTTACAGACGCAAACACTTCTGCCTGCAAATTTTTTCCCTAGTAATCTGCTGGTGCTCCATCGGTGAGTTCTCGCGATTGTCCCTCACTGACAAGTGATACATTCAGCGAAGCTCCTGAAGTACTAACACAGATCATACCCACTAGCCGTTTGTATTTTTGATCCACTTCTTCCATCCTCTACTTCACCTGGTCCTTCTTGTCCTCTCCCTGTTTTCTGGGCACATCAACCTGCAAACTGGTTACTGATAGAACCCATATGGTCAAAGTAGAGGACTCCACCTCCCTCTAGCAAACTTGTAACCAATGCTGTTCCACAGGGATCGGTTCTGGGACCCCTACTGTTTGGAATCTACTTCTCTAAAGTACAGGTTAAAACTAAAGGACTGTGGCTGACAAAGTTTGCTGATGACTGCAAAAGTACAGTTTTGTACCTACCATAAATGTAGATGTCCGAGAGACATGCAACTGCAGTCATAACATGTGGGTTGTCCTGCCTCAGGCAGCCCTCGGTCGGCCGGATTCCAAAGTCTGGGTCCGACGTCGGCTGATGTCGCATTTCTCTCCGACGTCAGAGCGGCTGGAGTATATAAGCATCAGACGACGCCATTTTCTTCAGTGTTTCTTGCCCCAGATGCCAGGTGCCCTCCAAGGAAGGCTGTAATCAAATTGGAAGACAAAAACAGGATTCCAAACAAATACATGAGCAATACAACAAATACACCATAACAGATATCCCCAGCTAAGAGAGAGAGAGGGATAGGAGTGGACCCTAAGCATAGAGGGGTATGGAGGGAGGGAAAACCTGACTGCAGTTGCATGTCTCTCGGACATCTACATTTATGGTAGGTACAAAACTGTACTATGTCCTTCAAGAATGCAACTGCAGTCATAACATGTGGGTAGAATACCATAGCTTAGCTGGGGGAGGAGGTATACTCTAGGAAAGAGATGGTGTGGCAATCAAACCCTGCAGGACTGCCGAAGCAAAGCCTGCTCTGGATCTGGAGTATAGGGGGAGATTGTAGTGGTTTGAGAATGTATGCACGGAGCTCCATGTAGCAGCTTCTAGAATGTCCTTTGTAGGCACCCCTCTTAAAAATGCTGTAGAGGTGGCTGTAGCTCTGGTGGAATGTGGTCTGACATAGGCTGGAACAGTCTTTCCATGAAAGGAATAACAGAATCTGATGCAATGTCCAATCCATTTAGAAATAGTCTGTTTTGAAATTGCTTTTCCTTGGACTGCAGGGGCGTAAGCTACAAAAGCTGTTCAGACTTCCTACTGGCCTTGGTTCTGTCCAGGTAGTATCAAAGTTGTCTATGAATGTCCAAGGTATGTAAAATCCTTTCCCCTTATTCTCAGGATTGGGGAAGAAGGCAGGCAGATGGATGGCTTGATTTAGAGAAACCCTAGATACCACCTTTGGCATAAAGGTAGGGTTGGTCCTTAATGAAACCCTGTCTCTGTGGAAAATAATAAAGGGTGGTATTGCCATTAGGGCCTGTAGTTCTGAAACCCTTCTTGCTGAGGTAATTGCCAACAGGAAGGCTGTTTTCCATGAGAGAAATTGCAAGTCAACTGAAGCTGCTGGCTCAAAAGGAGGAAGAGTCAGTTTTCTAAGACAAAATTGAGGTCCCAGGCTGGCACTGGGGCCTTTCTTGGTGGCTTAATGTTCTTGATTCCCCTGAGGAATTGCCTTAGTAAGGGGTGAGAAAAAACAGGAGGATCAGTGTTGTATCTGGCTGAAATAGCAGATGCATGTATTTTATTGACTAATATGATAGGCCACTCTGTAACATATCTGCCAAATATTCCAAGATAAGTGGGATGTTCAACAATGATGCATCATGCCCTTGCTGGTATTCCAATTGCTGAATCTTTCCACTTTGCTAAGTAGACCTTTCTGGTGGATGGTCTTGAGCCTCTGTTAGTATCCTCTGGACTTCCTTGGAGAGGTAAGTTGAATGTATTTATGGGATCTCCCAGGCTGTTAGCTGCAGAGTTTGAAGGTTTGGATGCAGTGTTTCGAAATTGTGCTGAGTCAAAAGTAGAGGCCACTGAGGGAGGGCCCACTTCCTGGTGTGACATATGCTCCGTAGTAGTGGGTACCAGTGTTGTCTTGGCCAATCCAGAGCTATTATAATTCCCTTGGGCTTCTCTGCTTTGATCTTTAGTAATACTGAGGTCATCAGTGGCAGAGGTGGGAATGCATAGATTGCTAGGGAGCTCCAGTTGAATGAAAGAGCATCTATTTTCCAAGCCTTTGGATGGTATGTCCTTGTGCAAAATTTTGGTAGTAGATGATTGAGGTGGGAGGCAAATAGGTCCACTTCTGGCTTGCCCCATGTCGAAGTGAGTTGTCTGAAAGCCTTCGGATGCAACTTCCACTCGTGTGGATCTGTGAAATTCCTGCTTAGGCTGTCCGCCAACACATTGTCTTTTCCTGGAACAAACTGTGATTGCAACTGGATGTTTAGACTCAGTGATTTCTCCCAAAGCTGCATTGTCAGTCTGCAAAGGGGATAAGAGTGAGTGCCCCCATGCTTGTTTATGTACCACATCACTGTGGTGTTGTCTGTCCATATCATTAAGTGACCTTGCTGGAGTTGGTTTTGAAATGCCTCGATAGCATGCATTACTGCCAGCATTTCCTTTTGATTTATATGCAGATGTGTTTCCTTTGGAGACCATTGTCCTTGTATACATCTGCCTTCCATGTGCGCCCCGCATCCGAGGTCTGAGGCGTCTGTAGTCATGGTCTGTGTTATCTGTGGTTTTTTGAATGACAAACCTGTGTTTTCCTGGCTCACCGAAGCCCACCATAGGAATTCCTTTTGTAAGCATGGGATGAGTGGTATGATTGTCTCCAAGTTGTTGCTGTGCTGAGACCAAACGCTTTTAGGTACCATTGAAGCTTTCTCATGTGTAGTTTTGCTAATGGAACCAGTAGGATGCAGGATGCCATGTAACCCAGGGCCTGTAGGACTCTCCTTGCAGTCATCTGGGTGAGTTTTGCTAAACCTTTGAAGTATTGAGTTAACTTCTCTTGCTTGTCTTCTGTCAGGTAAGCCATTTGAGAGGCTGTGTCTAGTTTGGCTCCTAAGAAGATTATTTGCTGGGATGGCTGCAGTCTTGACTTTGGAAGTTGACTGTGTATCCCAGAGCTTGAAGTAATCGTATGACATATTCCAGATTTTTTGTCAACATCAATTTGTCGTCCGCTTGTATGAGGCAGTCGTCCAGGTATGGGTAAATTTGGATACCCTGGAGCCTGCAATGAGCAATTACTGAAGCCAGGCATTTTGTAAACACTCTGGGCGCAGTAGATAAGCCAAATGACAATGCTGAGAATTGATAATGCTCTGGCCCTGCAAGAAATCTGAGGTATCTTCTGCAACTGTGTCTGATAGGGACATGCAGGTATGCCTCCTTGAGGTCCAGAGTAATCAGCCACGACTCCTTGCCCAGCATGGGAAGAAGTTGCTGTAGAGTCAGCATTTTGAACTTTGGTACTATGAGAAAGGTGTTTAATGCGGACAAGTCCAGTATTGGTCTCCATTGAGTTTCTTTTCTTGGAACAAGGAACAGTCTTGAGTAAAATCTCTGTTCTTGTTCTTGTTGTGGAACTCTTTCTATTGCTTTCATTTGAGTTAGCAGAGAGATTTGCTTGATAGCCTCTGCCCTTTGATGTTGTGGTAGATTTGGCATGCCTTGTTTTCTTGGTAAGGTATGAAAATGAAACCTGTACCCTCGGTCTATAATGTCCAAAATCCATTTGTCCCTTGTCAGTCTGTGCCAGTTTTCTGCAAACAAAGATAATTTCCCACCCAAGGGAGCTTCCAGTTGTTCCCTGGTAGGCGGTAGTAGAGGAAAGTCATTGAGATTGTGGTTGTTGGGCAGGAGAAACCCTGTCACCTCTTTGGTTTGCTGGCTGCCATTGACGTCCCCTATAAGGGCCTCTGTATTGGCCTCTTCCTCGGCCACGTCTGTTCTTACCCCTTTGAAACTTTTCAGGATTAGGAAAGGACCAGTTTTTTGAAGGCCAATTCCTACTGAATCTGGGGGGTTGAACCTGGAGGAAATCCTTTACAGTTTGAACTGATTTTGCTTTTTCTTCGATGGTCTTTAGTACATCCTTAGCATTTGCACCAAAAAGGCCCTCTGTTTTTTGGGCCCTTTTTTTCCCCTCGCCCCCAAACCGGTTTTTGTTTCTTACTCCACTTTGAAAGCCCCTTTGTCCTTTTTTTTTGGAATTTAGGAAAAAGGAGAAAGCCAAATTAATCAACACAAAAAAGGCAGCCCCAAAGATATACAGGCAAAGGCATCCAGATATGGAAAATTTCACAATAAAAAATAAGATCACAAAGAGGGAATGTAGAACAGAAGATCAGTAGAGTAGAAGTTAAAAAAATAGAAGCTGAAGTTATGGAAAACTTGAGAAGTGAAGAGTCTAGTGTAGAAAGTCTAACACAGGTTATATCACAGCATGATGGAACGACCCCTCCCCCCAAAGGAAGGAGAAGCAGGCGATATTTGAAAAAGAAACATGGACATGGGAAAGAAAAAGAGATTTAATATGGTACAATGTTTATGCAAAGGAGAAAGCAAAACTAATCAATTCAAAAAGAGCAGCACCAAATATATGTGAAGAGAAATACATGCAAAAACATCTGGACGTGGAAAATTTTACAGTACAAAAAATAAGAAAACAAAGACATTAAGGTTTGTTGGCTACAGTCTTGTGGCACGAGAGGTAGTTTATATCCTATGTAGGGGGTTGCTGGTTGAAGGCTTAGTGTGCCCGTTATTCTAAAAGTGTCTTAGTTCTTGTTGAAGGGCTTGGGCTTCAGGACGGTTATTTTACATTAAGGTTTGTGGTCTGCACTCTTATGGGAAGAGAAGGTAGCTTCTGCTCTTCTGAGCTGGGAATTGGTGGTTGAAGGCTTATTTTGCCTGCTTATTTGAACTTTTTTTTCTGAAATTGTTGCACTTTGTTTACTGCAGTATAGACTAGATTCAGACCTGCAAAATCTAGTTTTGTTTGAACTTGAGCACTAAACCAGGCCATCTTTTGTGGGAGAGGGTTCCCTTGCACCCTTGTGTCAGGAGTATGCAGCTATAACTCATTTGATTAAAGGTTGCTGGAACACAACTCAGTTTTGAGCTTTTCTATTGGTTAATTTGTTTAAATCAGTTTGGTCTCATTTGTTGTGGGTTTGTGTTTGCTTTAGCAAAGCTCCACAGAGTTTGGTGACCAGCTACTACACTGCTGTATTCGTCTGATCAATCCAAGGCATCTCCTGGTCTCTGAAACAGTTAAGTAGAATTTTTCACTTAATATTGCACTTTTGAACTGCATTTTTACCATACCACTGCTTATTTGAACTGTTTTTTTCCACCTAAATTGTTGCACTTTGTTTGCTGTAGCACAGGTTGAATTCAGACCTGCTGAATCCAGTTCTGTTTCTATAACCTGAGCACTAAACCAGGCGATCATTTATTGGAGAGGGTTCCCCTGCACCCTAGTGACAGCAGTGTGCAGGTAGAACTCATCTGAGTGAAGGTTGCTGGAAAAGGGCTCAGTTCTGAGCTTTGTTATTGGTTAGTTTGTTTAAATTAGTTTGCTCTTGTTTGCTAAATAAGCAAAGCTTTTGTTCTTGTTTTAGCAAGAGTTTGGCAACCAGCTACTACTCTGCTGTATTCATCAGATCAATATGAGGCATCTGTTGATTTCTGCAACAGTCAAGTAGAATTTTTCACTGTACACTGCACTTTGAACTGCATTTTCACCATATCACTGCTTATTTGAACTGTTTTTTCCCTGATATTGTTGCACTTTGTTGCAGCATAGACTAGATTCAGACCTATTGAATCTAGTTCTGTTTGTATTACTTGAGCACTAAACCAAGCCATCTTTTGTTTGAGAGGGTTCCCCTGCACCCTAGTGGCAGGAGTGTACAGTTACAACTCATCTGATTGAAGGTTGCTGGAACAGTGCTCAGTTTTAAGCTTTTCTATCAGTTAATTTGTTTGAATCGGTTTGTTCTTGTTTGCTACATAAGTACTGCATTTGCATGGGTTTGTGCTTGTTTGCCCATCTCGCACTGCTGAGCAGCAGAGGGCACCACTGGCAGTTACAGACGCAAACACTTCTGCCTGCAAATTTTTTCCCTAGTAATCTGTTGGTGCTCCATCGGTGAGTTCTCGCGATTGTCCCTCACTGACAAGTGATACATTCAGCGAAGCTCCTGAAGTACTAACACAGATCATACCCACTAGCCGTTTGTATTTTTGGTCCACTTCTTCCATCCTCTACTTCACCTGGTCCTTCTTGTCCTCACCCTGTTTTCTGGCCACATCAACCTGCAAACTGGTTACTGACAGAACCCATATGGTCAAAGTAGAGGACTCCACCTCCCTCTAGCAAACTTGTAACCAATGCTGTTCCACAGGGATCGGTTCTGGGACCCCTACTGTTTGGAATCTACTTCTCTAAAGTACAGGTTAAAACTAAAGGACTGTGGCTGACAAAGTTTGCTGATGACTGCAAACTGGGAAGTATTGAAACCCCTAGCGATGTCAATATCCTGAAAGAAGGTCTTACACAGACTAATGACTACTGCCAAAGTCATGGTCTTAAACTTGATGCAAAAATAAATGCAATATCATCCCCTTTGGCAAGGGTGATGTTCCTGTAAACTACCAAACCAACAGCAATACCCTAAGCACACAGTGGTGAGAGATCTGGGCACACAGGTTGACCAGCCACCTTAACTTTAATCACCATGTCTCCACAGTGGTAATAAGGGTATTTTATATTGCTCATCTCATAAGTAAGGGCATTGCCTCCAGAAAAAAAAGGTTATAACCCCCCTGTACTCTTCTCTCATCAGGCCAGTAATAGCAATGCTTCCTTTGGTATTTTCCTTTCCAAACACCTTTAGCAATTGGAGAGACCACAAAGGTTCCTTACAAATAAAATTTAGGGTCTTCAAGATCTGTCTTATGTGGACAGACTGAAATTATTGTCACTGTACTCTGTGTCATACAGACTGCTCAGAGGTGACCCTTGCCTTGCATATAGAGCAATCTGACCCAGCTTTAATGGAAATGCTGCACATTCACAAGTGAAATGGCCCATGGGTCACTCACCCAAAAGACTTCAACCTGGTATGTGACATCAACAGAGCTGGCTGAACAGACAGATTTGTCACAAAGAATTTGCCCCACCTTTGGCACAACCTTCCTATTCATGTTAAACAAAGCCCCTTGTTGGCCTTATTTAAGTGTCATTTGTACAACTGGATGAGTAACCGGAAATTCACCCTGGGGCTTCCACCTGTGTCCCTCGTGGACAGGGACAACAGGTGCTGATTTTAGTGTCTGCTTGAACCAGATACCCTTGGGAACACAGGCTGAACTTGGCTAGGCTTGTATGGGCCCTGGAGCCGTTAACCTAGTAACCTCCTATGATCTTATGATCCTATGTACTGAACAAAAGAAATAGACTACAGAAGGTCAATAAAACCCAAAAAGTTAGATGTTTGATGAAACTAAACACAGTAATTAGAACTGTCCATAGAGATTCATGCAATATAACAGAAGTAAATAGGATACATTACTGTACAGCTAAATTAGTAACAGATAAAGTCTTACCACAAGAACACAGGGTAGGAAGGGAAACAAAGGGGAGAAACTGAATGCCATCACTGAAGTTATCGAATAGAGAAAACTATAAAGCAATTAAGACAAGAAGTGTCACTGTTAGAAGAGTACAGAAGAGGGAACAGATCAATAAAAATGCTCAGAAAGATAGACATGATAAAAGCAACACACAGTATTATAATAGATCAGGATCTATCATGCACTATTGCAAATAATAAACTAAAAATATCAGCACAAGCAGAAAAACTTAGAAGATATGTATATAAACATACAGGAAAAGTACAAAATAAGCAATTTACTGATGACCCAAAAAAGTTTTATAGAGAATTGTGAAACAAGGCAAAAGGAAATGGAACACAACCAAAAAAAGAAGAAATAGATATGTTTTGGAGGAGTATCTATCAAGACCCTGTGGAACATAACAAAGATGCTAAATGGATAGAAGAAGTACAAGAAAGAATAAGAAGTTCAAATGTACAGGATATGAAATGGAATGAAGTTACAGCCAGAGAGACTGAAACAAAGTTAAGAAAAACTCCTAAATGGAAAACCACAGTCCCAGATGCAGTACCTAACTTCTGGCTAAAAGTATTAACATCTTTACATGAAGATTTAGCCATGAGTAATAACTATTTGTATGCAAACCTGATCTTCGTGTCCTAACTTACAGTTTTGGAGTGAATGACTGGCCCTAAAAGGTGTTGGATAGATTGAACAGGAAAACAAGAAGGATGAGCCATGCTCATCAGATTTATAAAAATCAGTGCATACCAAGGCCATATTTTCCCCTTTCTGAAGTTGGTATGGGCCTCCTCGAAAGTGATTACATGTACAGATCTGCAATCGTAGGACTGCATATATACCTGCTGACTTCACAAGACCTAAATGTAGTGAAAGTTTTGAAACATGAGGAGAATAAGTCTAAGATGACCTCCCTGCTTAGTCTAGCAGAAGCATATTGGTGTCATTTGGGAATGGAAATCAAACCAGAAGTAGATAAAAATCAGGCAGCAATTGAATGTGCCAAAAAACAAAAGAACATAAGGTGAAGGATTAAACGAGAAGGCAAAAAATGTGGAAAATGCATAATTACATTTGCAAGAATAGAAAACTCTTGGAACAACCTCATGTTGATCAGGAGCAAATGCAGGAATGGTTAAGGAGAGGTGAATTTAAACCAAAAGACAAATGGTTAATACTGGCAGCCCAAGACAGTGGATTACGAACAAGTTGGTTTAGAAAGTCCATTGAACATGTGGAAGAAACAACCAAATGTAGGTTTTGTAAAACAGAATTGGAAACAGATGCATGTCTTGTTGCTGGTTGTGATAAACTAATGGCAGAAGGACTGTATACTGAAAGGCATAAACATGTGGCAAGACTGTTGCATTGGGGATTGTGCAAACATTATAATACCGAGGTAGCTGAAAAACTATGAAAACATGAGCCACAAAGCATTATAGAAAACAAGTTTATATCATGGGCTCACCCATTACCAACAGTTCAAAAAACAGATGAAAGAAAACCAGATATAGTAGTCCATGAAAAGAAGACAAAAGTAGCATTGATCACTGAAATTGCTACACCCAGTGACTACAGTATCTTGTATATATAGACAGAGAGACACACAAAGTCATAAAATACTAGGATTTGTAGGCAGAAATGAGGGCAATGTGGAAAAAGAATACCCAGACAGTTCCAATAGTAGTAGGAGCAACGGGTCTTATAAAGAAGAATTTACAATTGTACTTAGATATGTTATCAATACATGTAACTCTTTAGGAAGTGCAGGAGTCATTACTGGGCATATTGCGGGTGCTACAAAGAGCACTCATGGCTAACATCAAAGATTCAAACAATACTAATTTCATGAACTTTAATCGTACTTTGACTTAGGAATGGGGTCCATTCCTGTTACGGTATTAGAAACCCAAAAGACTTAGAGAAATTAAAATAGAAAACAACAAACCATATTTACATTTTTTTTCATTTACATACATTATTACATATAGATTTTCTTTCTTTATAACAGCTCTCATTTAGTCCCAGATTACATAAATTGCTCAATTCCTGCCTTCCTTTAAACCTCACTCCTCCTTTTGAACATTATTTTGTATGTATTGCTCCCACAAACTCCATTTATTTCTATGTATTCCTTCCCTTTTCTAAATACCACATTTCAAGTTCTTTTATCTCTTTTACAATATTCAATACTTCAAATAAAGTTGGTTTATATTGTGATTTCCATTTTCTAGTAATAGTGTTTTCTGGCAGTCAAGAGAATTAAACTAATCCTGATTGAAAGTTAATTTCCTTAGTTAACCCTCTTTTTTCTCTCCCTATTGTTTTGTACCTCCTGCTTCTCCCTTAGTTCTCTTCCTCTACCATTTTTGGACCTCTCCCCTATATCTTTCCTCTATATGGCTATGACTCTATTTCAGAAACTATATATCTTTTATAAATCTGCCCTCTCCATCTATCATTGTTTCCTCTTCCTTGGTCTTGTACTTTCTCTTCTTGGTTTTAAAAGATGTAATAAGCCTTAACATGTTGCTATTTAAATTGTCTAGGAATTTAAAGTCCTTTTCTTTTGGTAATTATTTTCATTGTCAAAGTCCTAGCTGAGTGTAATCTGTTTTGTTATACCTCGTTGTCTATATGTGGAGCTTTTCTCCCCGGGCCTCTGCTGAAAATGGAAATATATCCAGTTAGACTAGCCCGGTTAACAAATGTAAAATAAATAAATAAATAAAATTAGTAAGCTTTATTATGCCTAAGCAATTCAAAGCCTGTGTACTGACTCAGAAGAATCAGTTCTTTAGTTACAACCATTTGCTCCTCCAATATTTCTAAGAGTATTCTGTAGGGAATTTTTTAAATCTGGCAGTTCATTAAACTCCCCAAAACATCTTCCCTGTTACCTCTTTCTTCCCTATCACATCTCCAACGTTTGCCATCTACCTGAGAAAAAAATCTTTGATGTTTGCTTGGAGTATGAAAACTTATGCAAACACTTCCAAGCAAACATTTTTACTCTGACCATATCCCTCAACTGTACCTCATTTTGCAGAACGTCTCTTGATTTTGCCTCTAATTTTCATCCTGTTCCTCATAATGTTTTTGATTTTCAGGTAAATGACTGATGATGTCAGACAGTGAATAATATCAGACCTTAAAGGTGAGCACTTCTAACTGTTCAGAAAATGCACGTTTATGAAAAACCTGTTGTTCTTTTAACTTTTTAAGTGAATTAGAGTAACATTTAAAAACTATCCCACACTTAGGGCCTTTTCTTCCATTATTTTTGGATTTATCTAGAATTCCTGAGCAAAGAGGATGAGAGGAATGACACGGACCTGCAGTACAAACTAAGCTACAGAAACATAAGTTAAGGCTCTGAGACATCTGATTATTCAACAATTTGTGCATGCCTAGTGATAAATTTTAGTTCAGCTGCTTTCTATGTATTCCACCTTTTGCTTTAATTTCATCTTTCTCAAATGTCCCTGTACCCAGCTGTTTTTGCGTCTGGTGCTGTCCCCCCATTCTGGCTTCCCTAAAAAAAATGCTCTTTGCTTTTCCTGGAAAGTGGAGAAAAAAAAACTGTTTTCTTCTTTTAATCTGTAGCAAGGAGTTTCAGTTTTCTTCCCCACATGGAGTACTACGGCACTTCAGTTTAGACTGCAAATGAAATACTGGTATTCAAATGCTGGTATGCACTACAGAGCAATTGGGATTGGCCAATTGAGCTCCCTAATACTTTGCACCCTAGGGGTTGTCTACTTCACCACATCCTATTTTTGTTACTGCACCCCCAAAGCTGTTCTATCTTGACTGCTACTACGTCTGCCCTGTTCTTACCTTGTCATGTTTTTAAAATGGCTCGCCTTCCTGCTGCCTAAAGTTTGCCACCCAAGTCAGAATGAGATGGAACTGACCACTACTTTTATGACTTTTTATGACTTTTATCATGCATGTCTCATAGGTTAGTAGGTTGAGATCGTGGATTCTTGCACGTAACTGCTATCCTGTAAACCTTTGCTGAACCTTGTATTTTCCACTTAGTTTCTCTCTTGGAATAATGTGACTTATAGTCACATGTAACTGTGTCTGGATGTAACTGAGGTTCTAAGGGAAAGGTAGTTACACATAAACAGTGTTTTATGTGTTGTTATGAGACAAGACTAAGTTTGATGTATAGAAATTGCTATTTAATTGCTTTTAGGGTGATACAGTGTGTATAGAAAGGTCACTTTGAAGACAGATGGGCAATTTTACAAGGTACCTAGGACATGTTAGATGTATGACAGAGATTAACACATATTGACCAGATAAGGGCGGATACGTTAGATGTATGACATAGAGATTAACACATATTGACCAGATAAGGGCAGATACGTTAGATGTATGACATAGAGATTAACACATATTGACCAGATAAGGGTGGATACATTAGATGTATGACATAGAGATTAACACATATTGACCAGATAAGGGCGATTTCGGGAAAGAGAACTGAGATAAAGTTTTAGCATTAGTAAGACGTCTAGAAACTTGTTTGAAACAGTCTGGAAGTGCCTGCCTCATTTATTCCTGATACTTTAATGAGTTTATTAACCAGCTCTGGTGGCCAGTAAATGCTTCTGGCACATGAGTGTCTCCTAGTTTAAGACAGTCTGAGGCATACATTAAATAAACATTAATACAACAAATAGTAAACTATGGGTAAGGAAAGTAGAAGCATTAGGGGAAAACACAGGACATGGTATTCAAAGGGCAGTTGTTCAAGTCCTGCATTGCATGTACAACTAAGGCTTGGCAGTGTACAATAACTTGAGCCACAGCAAAAAGGAAACGGCAATGTCTAGAGTTTATGCAAACAGCAATGGTCACAGGGCAATAAAAACTTAGGAAATGATGCCAACCAGGTACCAGTGCCCAAGGGATAGGGGAAACATGCTGAAACAAGAGCAGAGAAAGTACACTTCTGTACACTTACCATAAATGTAGATGTTCGAGTGTATTCACTGTTGCAGTCATCACACTTGGGTTATCTGCCTGCAGGTAGCCCTCAATCGGCCCGAATACGAGTCTTGGGATTTCTACATCGGTTGCTGTCGCCTCTTCCATGATGTCAGGTCATCAGGGGTATAAAACAAGCAGCCAACACCATTACTTCAGTTTTTCTTGCCCCAGATGTCACGAGCCCCCAAAATAGGAAGCAATCACATGGTGTGGAACACCTCCAGGAAAAAGTAAATACCATTTCCATAAGAAAGAGGATAGGTAGAAGGTATAGAAAAGACAGGGGGGCTGGAGGGAGGGTAACCAGGACTGCAACACTGAATACACTCGAACATCTACATTTATGGTAAGTGTACACAACTGTGCCATGTTCTTCGTGTTTCACTGTTGCAGTCCTCACACTTGGGTTGATTCCCAAAGCTGAGGAAGGATGGAGGCAGTCAAGAAGTATTAGGGCTGGCTAGCAGGCCTTGTAAGACTGCTGTGGCAAATCCAGCTCTGGATTTAGAAAAGATAGGTAAGTGGTAATGCTTGGTGAAGGTGTGTACAGAACTCCAGGTTGCAGCTTCCAGGATGTCCCTGGTAGGGATTCCCCTGAAAAATGCTGTAGAAGTTGAGGTAGCCCTAGTGAAATGAGGTCTGACCCCCTTTCTAAAAGGATTAGTCCTGTCAAGGTAAAACCTGAGCTGTCTGTGCATGTCCATGGAGTGCAGGATCCTTTCCCCTTTATTCTGAGGATTAGGAAAAAAGGTTGGTAAATGGATGGATTGGTTTAAAGCCACACTGGATACCACCTTGGGCATAAATGATGGATTAGTCCTGAGGGAAACCCTGTCCAGATGGAAGATAATGAACGGTTCCACAACCATAAGGTCCTGTAACTCAGCCACTCTTCTTGCTGAAGTGATGGATAGAAGTAAGGCTGTTTTCTAAGAGAGGAATTTTAACTCTGTTGTAGTAGCAGGCTCAAAAGGGGGGAGTGTGAGCTTCTCTAGTACAAAGTTAAGGTCCCAGTCAGGAGATTGAGCTCTTTTTGGGGGTCTTAAATTGTTAGCTCCTCTCAGGAACTGTTTGATCAGACGGTTTGAGAAGAGGGGTGGCTCAGTATTGTAAAGAGCTGAGATGGCAGAGGCATGAATCTTAACTGAAGAGAAGGACAGGCCTTTGTGGAACAGCTCTGCTAGATAATCTAGGATTTCAGGTAATGTGGGCATGGCTGAGTCCTTTCCTTGAGTCTGGCTCCAAGAACAGTATATTTTCCACTTTTCTAAATAGGATTTCCTAGTACTAGGCCTCCTGGCCTCAAGGATAACATCCAGCACCTGTTTGCTGAGGGCTGCTGGTGATGTATTCAGGGAATAAGCCACGCTGCCAGGTTCAGGGTTTGCAGCTGAGGATGCAAAATCTGTCCCTCCTGCTGGGACAGCAGGGAGGGGGGTCTGATGTAGGTGCCAGGGTGGCACTGCTGTCTGACCACACAGAAGTGGGTACCAGTGCTGGCATGGCCAGTCTGATGCAATAAGGATTGTCCTTGGCCTGTCCTGTTTGATCCTGAGTATTACTTTTGAAAGGAGGGGCAGAGGGGAAAGGCATAGATTGAGAGGTTTTCCCATGTAAAGGATTGGGCATCCACTTTCCATGCTTGGCTGTGAGGATTTCTGGTGCAAAATTTGCTCAGTTGATGGTTTTGGGGGGAAGCAAAGAGGTCCACCTCTGGTGTCCCCACACCTGTGTATTAGAAGTTTGAATGAGTTGGGTTCCAGTTCCACTCGTGTGGGTCCATTAGATTTCTGGTTAAGTCGTCTGCCAGTGAATTTTGTTTGCCTGGCAGGAACTGAGCTTGCAGGTGCACTTGATTGCTCAAGGCTGTGTTCCACAGAGCCATGGCTAACCTGCAGAGTGGGTAGGAATGAGTTCCTCCCTGCTTGTTTATGTACCACATAACTGTGGTGTTGTCTGTCTTTATCAAGAGTTGTCCTGGCAGGATAAGGTATTTGAAGGCTGTCAGTGTATTCTGTACAGCTAACATTTCTCTTTGATTGATATGCAGGTGAATTTGTCCTGGGCTCCATTTGCCTTGAATGCATTTGCCTGCCATGAGAACCCCCCATGCACAGTCTGATGCGTCTGTTGTCAGGGTTTGGGCGGCAGGGGGTTGAGTGAAAGGGTGCCCCTTGTTGTGGTTGTAAGCCTCTGCCCACCAAAGGAACTCTGTCCTTAGGCAAGGAATGATTGAGAATGTTGATACCAGAGAATTTTTAAGTACCACTGAAGTTTCCTCATATGCAGTCTTGCATATGGAATTAGATGAGGCCATGAACCCTAGGGCTTGCAGTATTTTTCTTGCAGATAGCTGGGTTTGGGTGGCCAGTAGCTTGAAGTAATTTGTCAAATAAACCTGCTTTTCTGGAGTGAGGAATACCATCTGGAAAGTTGTGTTCAAGCTTACTCCCAGGAATACAATCTTTTGGCTGGGTACCAGATGTGATTTCTTTTCGTTGATGGTATACCCCAGAGAAGTTAGGAGTCTCTACAAATTTCAGGTGCTGAAGTAGCAATTCCTGACTTATCCGCCTGAATCAGACAATCGTCCAAGTATGGGTAAATTTGAATATTTCTCTGCCTGCAGTATGGAATGGCTGGAGCCAGGCACTTTGTGAACACCCTGGGTGCAATAGATAAGCCAAAGGGAAGTGCATAGAGCCTGCCCTGAAATGTACATATTTCCTGCAAGATTCCATTACTGAGATGTGCACATAAGCTTCTTTTAAGTCTAGGGTGACTAGCCGGGAGTCCTTGGCTAGCACAGGAAACAGCTGCTGGAGAGTAAGCATTTTGGATTTTGGTACCACCAGGAAGGTGTTGAGAGTTGACAGATCCAGAATACGGCACCAAGAGTTCTCTTTTCTGAGCACCAGGTACAGTCTGGAGTAGAAACCCTGTACCCTTTACTCTGTTGGAACAGGCTGAATAGCCCTGATACTGAGAAGAGAAAGTACTTGCTTTTGGGCCTCTGCCCACTGGTTTGGAGAAAGGTCTGGCAATCCGCTTGGGGTTGTCAGTGAGTGGAAGTAGAATCTGTATCTCTGGGATACAATGTTTAAGACCCATCGGTCCTGGGTAATATGCTCCCAGTTTTTTGCATGCAGGGCAAGTTTTCCTCCTAGGAGTGCAAGTACTTGGGCATGGCTGGGAAGGATGAAGGACAAGTTGTTGTGAACGTTTTCCATAAGGGCGTGGCTTACCACTACCTGTTTTTGATGAGGGAGCACTCCATTGTTTAGATCTGTGCATACCCTGACACTGTAGTCTTTCTGGTCTGTTGCCCCTGGGTTTGGACTGAGAAGGTCTGGGAGGGACTGGAAAGGACCAGTTTTTTGAAGGCCAATGCCTACCGAATCTAGGTGGCTACACCTGTAAGAACTCTCTAACAGTTTGCATACATTTAGCTTTTTCCTCCATCTTTTTAAGAACTTCTTCTGCTTTCGAGCCAAACAAACATTCTTGGTTTAATGGAGCATCTACGTATTTTGCTCTGTCATGGTCTGGCAAGATTTGTTTCTTCAGCCAAGCATGCCTTCTCAGAACAGACCCAGTGACAGCAGCCCTGCAAGATGCTTCTAAGGCATCAAACCACACTGCAAAGTATGTTTACCAACTTGGTTTGCAAGAATGCATTAACTCTTGTAAGTCTTTATTTTCTGCAGGAATCAACAACATTTTTTGTTTAATTAGTTCCATAATATGCTGTTGGTACTTCAACATGTGAAACTGACAATTTAAAGCCCTGATGGCAAGAGTTGCAGAGGTATATACCTTCTTACCCCATCTGTCTGGATACCTAGAATCCCTGTCTGAAGGGGTAGGGTTTTTGGCTGTAGTAGCCTTAATACCTTTAGGTCCCTGGGAAATGGTCTCTGGATCGACAATGGGATTTTTAAAGAGAAATTTGTGAGAGTCAGGTATTCTGTAGTACCGGTCAGGCTTTCTAGGAGCTGGTGGTAAAGTATCAGGGGTAAGACTGGATTCCATGAAGACAATATCTACAATATCCAGGTCAGGGGGTATAGCTAGAGGCCTATGCTGAGGCAAGTCTAAAAATTCCCTCAAGTCTCTTTTTGGACTGTGGGTAGTCCTGGCATTCCCAGCGGAAATGCTCTCTTAGGTTATGCAAGGTTTCACCGAAAGAAAAGTCCACTGGTGGGGGGAGGCAGAGGGAATGGAATACTCTGCATCTGAATCCTCATAGGTAGATAAGGGTATGTCCTGGTAATCACAGGGGTCAGAGTCATCGGACTCATGGTCTGTAGAATCAGAAGGAAAATCAATTCTTTGTCTTTTAGAGGGGGAAGGCTGGCTTCCCCTAATTAAAGTAGTAAGGTCTTCAGCCATTCTAAGCATTTGTTTCTGTGGCATGGGAGCTTAAGAATGTACTTTGGTCGTCGGTTTCCTAGGCGTAGTGTGAACTCTGGGCCTGAGAAATTCGGTAGTTTTAGCCATTAATGAAGTAGTCAGTTTAATGCGAACATCGGAAGGTCTGAATACACCCTCAGAAGCCGGTGCTTGCACAGTGGCTCCGGACTCATCCAATGTAGAGACAGCCGCAGGTTCCATAGTCGAAGAAGTATCTCGCAGCATACCGGACTCCGAATGGGTCTCAGTAGAGGCCTACGAATCTGTAGAAGTGGGTAACAGGGGCTGCGGAAGCGCCTCACTGAGTACCGGCGGACTGACGACTAGCTTAATGGAAGCAGCATCGGCAGCTCTGGACCTATGCGGTCTTTATCCTTGCATTTTTTTCAGAAGATCAGTAGTTCGATGGCTTATCAAAGCCATTTTGGAATACGGAGAACGAGAGCGAAAGAATTTAGAGACAAAAATAGCCCGACAATGAATAGTTCGGGCATTGAACAAGGCACAAAACAGACAGCGAGGGACGTCATGGTCTAGGCCTAAACAGGTGATGCAGTAACAAATGAAAATCTCGGTGAGGTATTTGCTTTCCACAGGCAAATTGTTAACTTTTTCTGACAATGGTTAGAGCAAGAAAAAAGGATCCCCAATGGGGTACTTAGCTTTAGAAGACTTCAGGTTTGAAACTGGAAAAACGAAAATTTCAGGTCGCGGCCGACCGGCACTTGTGAACTGGTTCGGCTTCGGGCTCCCGCATGGCAAGAAAAGCTGGTGTAATGGTGTCGGCTGCATGTTTTACACCCCTGACATCATGGAAGAGGCGAAAGCATCCGACGCAGAAATCCCAAGAATCTGGCATTTGGGCTGACTGAGGGCTACCTGCAGGCAGATAACCCAAGTGTGATGACTGCAACAGTGAAACACGAAGAACATCATGGGAAGATAAAACCTATTTAAAATGGAAGAACAAGAGCAATTTAAAATAGTTACTTTGTAACGATTGGCAAAAGAATACTGTGTCCCCACTGAAGCTTGGAACATATTCTTGCAATAAGTGCAAAATGTGTCAATATGTTTCTTCTGTACAGGAATTTAAACACCCTATTTTGTCCCTCATATTTCAGCCTAGATTCTATGCTACTTGTAGAACAACTAGCTTAATATATATGGCAGAGTGCACAGGATGTACATGGTTTTATATAGGGAAAACACAGAAACAGCTCAAAGACAGAATCTATCAGCATATGTATGATGTAAAAAATAAGAACAAATTAAATGCTTTAGCTAAGCATACAATGGAATTCCCTTCACATAATTTAAGGTTTAGAGTCCTACAAAATGTTAATAATGACAAGAGAGGGGGTAATTTAAACAACTTAATTGAAAGAATTGAAGCTGCAAGCTCATGTATACCCTGGGCTGAACAACTATGTCTGCATTAAACCTGAGCTAGAAGCTCGCTCACTTAAATAAGATGTAATACTAGCTGAAGACTTAATTGATGTATTTTAAGGGTGAATTTATTTTAATGATGTATTTAATTGATTAATTGATAGTGCTTTCTGATATAAAATGTGTAGGGATTTTTATTGTTTTATTGAAGACTTGAAAAAGCGTGGCTTGTTATACGTGAAAGCACTTGCCTAAATAAATCTGTTTTAAGCCGTGGTGGTCATCTGGATTTCTTTGCTTCATAAAATGGAACTGATAACAAAAAGGGGGAGGGGCATTAGAATACTGGAAGTTTGTAAGAGCTGTGTAAATGAATCAATTGAGAAAGCAGACTATTATCTCAGTTTGTTATTGCAACCCCAGTGTGGATTTGTAGAAAAGCTAAGGTGTTCAGTGGCACTCTGTGGCTATGGCTTGGAACTAGAATATTTGCAATGAGACAGAGCCTGCTGAAACTGTGGTACTTGCCTGATTGAGCATATTTGGGGTATCTAGTTACAATGGCTTGTTTAGTGCTTGTTATGGGGCCAAGTACAATTATCCCCACAAATCCTGTGTCAAGATGCTGGGGGCTATTTAAATATACAATGACACCCATTGTGAAGATATGTGAAGGATGCCAGCTTAGCTAGATAGAATTTTTTAGATTATTCTATGTCTTTGTAAATATTAATAAAAGCCACAGGCTTGTTCTCTTAAATGTGAGAAGACTGTATTGGATGTTGAACTGCAAAAATGTAACAGTGCACTCTGCAGTAAGAAAGCTGATAAGTCAAGCATTTTATGACCGTTTGATCTCAGGGCTCAGAGCCGTGGTTTCTGAACCAGCAGATTCTTTCTGTTGTTTTGAGACCAGAGTTAATTGCTAGATTTTATATATATATATAATGTCTAACTGCTGTGGTTTCCTGACCAGGTGCAAGCTTACTAAAAAATGTAAATGTAGAGCTTCCATTAGCCTGGGAAACCAGAGAATTGTTAAGAATGATGTAATCTAAAATGAGTCAGTATGATGTATCATCAATTTAAAGAACTTTCTCAGAGACAGAGAGAGAGCATTTTGGATTTTGTCTAAAGCTGACGACAGCTCACCAGTACTCTGCTTTGCTCTATATGTACGTTTATTTAGAACTGTGTTTGCTCTTAGATATAGATAGAAAATAGTAAGTTTAGTCTAGCTGTTTTTCTGTACTGATGTCAGAACTATTCGGCTGTATTATTTTAAGCATTTTTCTGTGGTCGCTGAACTCTTGACTAGCACTGTGTAGTAAGTATTGTCTTGTGTTTTTATTATTTATTATTAAATATTTTTAAACCTTTCAACCGTGGCTGTTTGTGTAGAGATAATTTAAGCTCTAGAGTACATTACATGTATATAGTGATACTGTACAAAGCCACTCCAGTAGTCTTGCTGTTCAGTCACACTTACAATTTGGATAATAATATTGCACAGTAATAATTGGACACCTTAGTAGCTGATATTAGTGGTTGGTGGCAGCTGGTACTACCTTATAGACTGGCAGGAAGGGGCATAGCTGTTGAACCTGTGCCAGCCTTCCCCAGGAGTGTCTGCGTGTTTGTATATAACTCATATCTTAAAGTGTGTGTGTGTGTGTGTGTGTGTGTGTGTGTGTGTGTGTGTGTGTGTGTGTGTGTGTGTGTCAGCTACATGGGCAGAGACACAAAGCACTGTTTGGACAGAGAGGGTGCTGGAGGTTTTAGCTTGACCACTAGGCTGAGATTTGTACCCTATAGCTGTGCCAGTGGGGAGTCTTACTGGGGATCTGGAGAGAAAGGGGGGAACCAGCCCCAGACTGACTGTGATCTCTGTGTGCTCTTAAGGGAAATTGTACTTTACTGTGTGTGTACTTGTTATCCTTCCCAATGTGGATGCCCCTCACTGGTGTTAGTGGTGAGGATTGAGGTTCCTTGATTACTGGGCCAGTGCATGGGCGTCACACCCATATCCATACAAGAAACTGTGCAGTATAAGCAAATTCACATCCATATTCTTAGCTCAAGTCTGAGGCATGTCTATACAGAGGGGCTATGGCATCACTAACATGGGTGGTAAAGCTGTGCCTATGTGATCTCTAAAGTCACCACTTAGCCTGGTACCCGGCTGACTTGTGGTACCTAAAAAGACACACAGTATTTTCAGTTGTGGTTGGCACTGCTTTTCAAGTGTGCTTAATGCTAAATACTGACAATCATCCTCACATGACATGAACCAAGAAGAAACAGAATGATTACCCAATGTCCTAGAGTGGTGTAGCACCATGTGGCCTGCAGTCAGATATATAGATTCTTCAGAAAGGAATGAAGGAAGGAGCATCTGGGTCCTTCTTGTGTCCCACTTTGTAGTGATATTAGTGTACATAAAGGCAGTAAGTCTATTAGCTCACAGAAAATAACCTCAAGTGGTAAACTGTAGAAACCAAGGTTTCATGGTTATTGTCAAGAATACAGTGTATAGGGGGGGCTGCATAATGTTCACTGCAGCATTAGTGTGTGTGTTTTGCAGCAGACCGCTACTGCTACCATATCCAGTACACCCACCGACAGGAACCTGCCGAGCTGTCCCTTTCAGCATATACCTCAGCACATGATGTTTAAGGCAAACACAGACCCCTGCTAAGCACGCTATATGGCAACCTGTCATCTGTCTCTGTCTGCCTGAATGTGATGTCAGCAGGATAATGCCACCATAAAATGTATTATGCACCAAATATTACTCTAGCACATTACTAATATAGAAAATGTATGTGTGTACTGCTGTGTATGTACAGTCACTCATCAGACTTTGTATCATGCCTTCCTTTAGAAAAAAGTGCCATTATTGCATATGCCATGCACAATGTATACTTCTGTAGTCCTATACATGCTAACTGCTAATTGAAAGTCTTCTTCTTTTGGCTTTTTCCCGGTTAGGGGTCGCCACAGTGGATCACCTTGTCCACTCATGATTGGCAGTGGAGTTTTACAGTGTCGAGTTGCCAGCCCGGCGCCCAACCTTCCACAGAAGGCACACACATACACACACTCACACCCAGGGCCAGAGTGTCCAATCCAGCTGCAGCATGTCTTTGGGATGTGGGAGGAAACCGGAGCACCTGGAGGAAACCCAGGCGACCACAGGGAGGACATGCAGACTCCACACAGAAGGCACCACAGCTGAGGATCGAACCAGAGAACCTCTTGCTGTGAGGCGGCAATGCTAACCACTGCACCACCGTGGAAAGTAGTACAATTAAATAAAGCGCATTTTGTCAATATTAATAACTCTCTGCCAACTTTTTACCCACTGAAGACAGTATAAAAAAAATTAACATCACCAAATATCCAAAGTGAAAGTTTTTTTCATCACAAAAGAGTTGCATTCTTCGATGTGAGATCTTTTAAACTCATGAAAAGTAAAATCAACTACTTAAATCAATAAAAAAGGCAAAGAAACAGAAAACAATCAGCACTGTAATGACAAAGTAAGTGCTTTCATTAGGTATGTTACCAAACTTCTTCAGACTATTGGGTGGGAGGTTGGCATAATGGTTAACGTGTTTACCTTATAAACCAAAGGTGCAGGGTTTGAGTCTCACATGGAATAATTGGCTAGGCTTAAAATAGTCTATAAGGGTAGTTAGTCTAGTACTAATCTATGTACCTATGAAAACAAAATTCAAAAGTACAATGGACCATTAAATACTTTGCCTAAACAATCATGTGGTGTAAGAAATAGTCACGTTACTCTGACACCAGATCATGTGATTCATCAGAGAAGTAGGTCATATGATTCATCAAAGAAAGCACATCATGGTGTAAAACAAAACATTCACAAAAACAAAAACTTTTTTTGTTACTTTCTGTTATAAATAACTGTTATAAAAATTATTACTATGAACATGAAAACTACAATTTCGCAATTAAGTATACATAAAAATGACATTAAAAACAATGAGAGAAGTTAACAGTTAAAAAATACTAGTCTTCACAGATTCTTGAACAATACTGAAATCTACGAACTCCTGAAATGTAATAACCACAAGTGTGTTTGGAAACACTTCTTCATCTCAACAAACTTTTAAGTTTCAACACACTAACCAAGGAACAGATGTCATTAAGCCCAGGTAACACAAAAGCCTGGCATCTAAGTTGCCAGGCTAATTCTAGCATCTCCAATTTCAAAGAAAAGGGGCCTCCCTTCCCATCCTTAACTACTTGGTCAATCACTCGAAAAACAAAGGAGTGACCTGGGTGTAAGGTAACATGGTTGGCTAAGGCGTTCTCGGGCTTCCTTTTCCTTATACTGTTAATATGTTCGTGTAACCGTTCTTTAAACTTTCTATCCATCTTGCCAATATAAAAACTTGGGCAGGCTTGACATTTAGCTATAAATTACACTGCAAGAATTCCAGTTAAACCTGCCCTTTGTCTCATATCTTCGGTCCCTTATCATAAAATTGTTGCCCACTTCAATATGTCTACAATAAGGGCATGCTTCACATTTAGACATCCCTTTTATTCTGGGTCTAGGTCTACCATCAAATTCCAACAAATTCTTTAAATGTTGACTCCTTTTGAAAACAAATTTAGGTTTAAAATTCTCTATACCATAAAAGGCCACGTCCGATGAAAGAAGACCCAAATTCTTCATGATAATCTGTTTAATTCCAAGGGCATCGGTACTATAAGGAGTAATAAACAAAGGAACACTAGCAAAAGCTGTATCTACTATGTAGTTCATATGCTCGTGCTGGCCAGATGGCACTTGGGGGCAAGCTGGATCATGTAAATTTGCTTTGTAAAAGCCTTGTGCCTGTTTTGAAACCACGTCTTGCCTCAGTTCATCCAATAATACTAAACAGTCTTTTAAACATAGGATGAGGTTTGACCATCTAAGTATTTTTAATCACTGGAATCTATCAAAGGTATGTAACTAAAACTGACTTAGAGTAACTGATGCACAAAACCCGAGTATTACCCTGAAGACATTTTGCTAATAACTGACATAGAAAGTCTCCTGCACTGTGACCTTAACAAATTTAATCTAAATGTGCAATTCAGCTATGCTGTTTAACATGACAGGTTAATGCTGCCTCAGTAGAATATGAAGGAAATTATAGGACCTAACCCAGCAGATATTGTGTAAGTTGCAGGCTACTTTATTGAACTTCCTAGCCTTACACCTCGTCACTCACCTTGGTATGAAGCTCCTCTTCAGAGCTAGTTCAATATCCATGTCTGTGCTATTGTAGTCTGATATAATAACATTAAAATTGCTGTCTCCTGTGGCAGAATACAGGTCTTCCATGTCTGATATGAACTGTAGGACCCAACGGGCTTGATTTTTCACTGAGAAAAAAAAAACAGTGTTATAACAAATACATTAGAGATGCAGGAAATACTACAACAAAACCATTATGCTTAAAATGAAAAACATGATAAAAACAGCATGTTTTGTACAGAAGCTTCAAACATGGAGTCTCACCACAGATCTCATGAATGAGGCTCCTGTGCTTGTACTGCGTGAGTTCAGTGAACCACAGCTGTAAAGCCACTATATTACAGTATGGACACAAAGGAAAGTCATGTAAAGGACCCTAGAGTGAGCACTGGCATGCCACAAGGCCCAGTCCTTGGCCCAGCACTGTTCTCCTTGTTCATAAATGACCTCAGCCAAGATTGTTTTGCTCTTAAACACATCACATATACAGATCACATATTTTTACTAGAATCCAGTGAAATACATAACATCCTACAAACCAACCTTCAATGTTATTTCTTACAACTCTGCAACTAGAATATTTCAAACAACGTTCTTATCAATACTAAAAAAAAAAACACCTTTATGGTACGTTCAACAAATAGAAAATTACCAAAAAATTCAACTACTCACCCTTAAAGTCATTAACAATAGCATCATTCCCAACCTCTCAAACAAAAAATACTTTGCACTTACACTTGAGCCTTCCATCAACTTTTCCACTCATACTGACAAAATTAACAAAAAGCATTTTATCCCAACTGAAACTATGTTGCCACATCTCTTACCTTCGCATACCCAGTGCCAGGACAGCCATCTCCAGAAATAAGCTTATACCAACTTGAGTATTAGCTTCCCCATTAGCCTTCCACTTAACCTATTCACTTGACAATAGGATATGTATATATGTAAACTTAGTACACCCTAAAAAACACCGTTGTGATGTACTCAAGTCTTCTGATTGGCTCCCTACAACTCTCAAAGCAACACCTGCTGATCTGTACCCTCACATTTAAGATAATAAACTGGATATTGCCACTCCCCCATCAAAAGAACATTACAACTAAGGGAGAAAATATATTCCATAAGAGGAAATTATAAAAAAAATCTTTTTGCTTGTTAGACCCCCTTTAAAGACAATAACTGAAGAAAAAGCCTTCACCGTATTGGGTCCTACTATTTGGAAGAATCTACCAAATGACATAAGGAACCAACATACCTTAACAGCTTTCAAAACTGAATTAAAAAAAACCTTAAGAATGAAGCCAATTACACCTGTTTTAAGGACACTGGAGAGCATTCAAACACTTTATCCTTCAAATGACTTTGGAATTTCCACAGCATCTAAATATTGTAAATACTGTGCTATCATGTAATGGCACTATGACTGTATTCCAAGCATCTTCAAGTGTACCTTGAAAACTTATCAGATGCATTATCATATCTGCTTTACTATTATACTCCAACAACCTGCAAGTGTGCCTTACAAAGTTATTGTACGTCATTCTACCATCATTAAATGTACCTTGTTATTTACTGTATCATACCCTGTTTAATATATGTTGCTCTCTGGTCCCAGTTTATGAGTGAAAAGGGTCAGTAGACCAGTTCATCAACATGGCTATCAAATAACAAATAAAACAGGATAAAATAATAAATAACCAACTACACTTACGCAAAGAACAACTGGAAAAGTAAATTTGAGAATGCAAAAAAAAATAATAAAATGTGGATTCTTAAGAGACAAGTGAAAATGTCAGAATATACCAGTGGCTGGTTTCTAACATGATACTTCTACTGACCCTAAAGCCTCACTTTTTCTCCACACCAAAATTAGTGAGATACTTCAAGGGAAAGTGATACCACAGTACAATACAGAAGCAAGTCTATCTAAAAACTGGTCATTTTTTAAACTAAATTTCTACTGAAAGAGTAACATTGATCTTAGAAAACTTATCTAGTCACAAAATATAAAGAATAAAATCATATCAAGGGGGTACAAAGATGACAGATCATCTAGGTCTACATAAGGCACAGACCTACAGTCAAAAACAGTATTAAAATAGTGCAGTAAGAAATACAGTACAAAACCCAGAGACATACTTTCATCAGGTAAGCAAAGAAACAAAGTGAAAGGTGACCACCCATCTGTAGGGCACAGAGAATGTACTTGTAGAAAATGTTTGAGCAAACTCCACATTAACCACAAAACCAGAAATCTGTCTGTAAAAACCAAATGTAAAAAAGAAAACAATCTTGTAGATGCCAAGAAAATCTGCAAACATTTTAATGATACATAAATGGTTTTGTTCACTACAATCACTCATGAACTTCTTCAGATAAAAACTCCCTCCAAATAACACCCTTAAATAACCTATGTTGTAATTCCATCTAGTGGCTCAACAAAAGAATGACAGTTTTAAAGCACATTTATGAAAGTGTTAAAATGCAAAACATCCTTATAGTCAATGATCACAAACTTCATACATCACTAAGACTTAAAATGAAAAATCTCAGCACTAAAAAACTTCTAAGTTACATAAACTTGATGTCTCAAAAACCAATCATAAAAAAAAAACTCATATTCATAGAAACACAAAAATGAATACAAAACAAATCTCTGAAACAGACCCATGCTCCCAGTCAATATTGGTGCTCTGTATGAAAAGTTAACACTAAATATACATCCTCTTCATCAAAAGTAGACATTCTATCATTGATGCCTGTGGTATTTGTGGCATCCAAAACCATCTGCCAGTGCAGTTCCCATTTCTCTACATATGCAGACCAGTTACTTCCTCTATCAAAATGGGGGATTTTTTTCAAAAACAAAAAAGATTTTGTTGTTGTGTCTTTCGGCTTTTCCCGGTTAAGGGCCGCCACAGCGGAACTCCGGTCCGCTAATGACTGGCAGTAGATTTTTACGTACCGAGTTGCCGGCTCTGACGCACAACCTTCAACGAAGGTATGCCCATTCACGCATGTCTCCACACAGAAGATGCTCTAGCTGAGAATTGAACAGGACAACGTCTTACTGTGAGGCGACAACGCTACCGCAGCACCACCACCGTAGTTAAAAACAAAAAAGATGAATTTCTTAAAATTCTGACACTTCACAGATTGTTTATATAAGGCATTATTAGAACCCCCCCCCTGTTAACTGCATACACATGGTGGTAAATTCTGGTCTTAGTTGCCTTCTCCATTTTCCAGCATAAAATGGTGGACAGGAACTGCACTACCAAATGTACCACCTCTCTGGTATTACAGTTGGCTCTCCCATTGCAGTAAACAGGTTTAGGAAAATTGGCTATAATAAAATTAACCCCTTCAAAAATGTACCTGCATTGGGGACATGCCCCACATTTGGACATTCCTTTCAATGTTAGATTTTCTTTGCACTTACAGTTAAGTACCTTCCTCGAAGATCTTTTTCAAATTAGTCCTTGTTCTAAATGACATGATAGAATGCTTACCTGAAATGGTTTCAACAACCTGTGGTTTTATAAAGTTGTGCCAATTTCTTTCCAAGATGACTGACATATTTTGTGGCACAACTAAATCCATAAACAAAAGTCCTTTGAAGTAAATTAGCCCCCTTGTGATCAAATTCCTCCCTAACATCTCCAGGGACTGCCCCACGATTAATAACTTTAAAGATGGCAAAACCATCTCTGAAGACAGGTCTGCAATGGAGAAGTCTATCTATAATCACTTCATTCTTTAGACTGTTGATAAAGTGAACAGGATAGTGTCTGTCCTGAAAAATTTTACTAAAAACTTCAAGTTCATCATAAAAATCTGCCTCGTCCATAATAAGATGGGATAGTCTAATGGATTAGACATTTTACCACATTTCTCTTCTGCCAAGGGGGATGGTAATTAATATAATGCAATAAACTGTCAGAATAAGTCTCCTTCCTGTACATAATAGATGAAAAGCCACAAGGTACTTACCAATGTTTACATCAAAAACATTTATTTCATTGGAATTGCACTGCCCTTCAAATACAAGGAACAAGGTTTTATTATTAATGTAATTAAAAAAATCTCCTTTGGGTCTCCAACCCACAAAATAAAAATATCATCCAAATCTCTTATGTACATTTTATAAAATTTGCAAAATGAGATGAATACACAAATCAAAAACAAATAAAGATCTGTGGGCTGAAACCGGTCTGTTTTTATACATTAAAACTAGATATTACTATAACAGGTTTCTCCACTTTCAAAAAATCAAGGGTCATGCCATCCAGCCCATGCTTGGTTATAATGTCCTCTACACAAAAATCGATGCGGTGGTATGTTATATTGATTTCATTTTTCCTAACACTGACAAAAAAAATCACTATTATTCAGATACTGCAACATTTTTGGGTAGTAAACATCACAATCAATCAGTGCTGCCTCACCACCTTCATCAGGTTTCATAACTCTAATGGAATGATTACCACTCAAATCTCTCAAAAATCTCAAAATTGAAGCAATCATGACAGGCCTTTAAAGCCCTCAACTCCTTTTCACACTGTTTCAAAAACCACTAAGAAAGAGTTAATGGGAGATTGAAAAGGTCAATGTAAACCACTGATCAAACCACCCAAAAGACCATTATCATTAAAGAACAATGCCAAGTTTAGTTAAAGAGTAAACAATATTAAATCAAATAAACTTTCAACGGGTTCCTATTACATGAACGCACTTTTCAAAGTTCAAATGTCATATGGTCGACACCATATGATCAAACTTTGAATAGTTCGAAGGTTAAATTTAATGGCGTTGTACGGTGCAGAATGGGAGCATTTCCCTTTTCTGCACTGAAGTGCGATCTTGGAGTTGGTTTATTTAAGTAGGAGGGGTATGTGAGGTGCAGGGGGGCTTTCTCCCCTGCTCAGAGCGTTAAGGTAAGTTTTACTTTTTTTTTTATGTTTTATTTTATATATATAGTTTCAAACTTTGATCATATGTTGTCGAACATATGGGATTCAAAGTTTTGAAACTTCGAATATATAATACAGACCCACTTTCAACTAAGTTGAACTTAACACCTGGAATAAAAATAAAACCTTTACAAAATAAATCTCCATATACAGAGGTAATGTCCAAATGACTGCAGCTGCAAATATTAAATCCTCTGAAAGTGGGCACAGTATCTTCATTTGAAAGAAGTGTAAAGGCATCTACCTCCATCACTGACCCCTGCTTTTCATCCATCAACTGGCAGGATGGTACTCATCATCCGATCTCCATTCTCCTCAGACTGAGGCTCCATCCTTTCTTGCTGCACTCTGTTGTTCATGCTCTGTATACTGAATGGAATGTTGATTCCTTCTAAAAAAAACTTCATTACTGTTGTCACTGTCCCTGTAACTCAAAGGCTATATAACTTCTTGGGAACTAATCCTGGTAGACTGAAGATAAGAATTATTAACAGGAGAATGACATGGGTAAACCTGCTTGGCGTTGCACTGGTCACAATCTCTCAACAGTTTCTTCTCCTTCCTTCTTTTTATAACCATACATTCCTTCTCAACTCTGTTGAAACCTCAAATAAATTCCTCGTCCATGGTCATAAATAATAGGTCAGCTATAATCTCATCCCGCAAGGTTTTACCATCTTTTTCCAGCTCCTTCATAATTCACTCATTGTCAAGGGACAAAATGCCCACGAATTCCAGACTGATCTGATTAAAAAACGGCAGTAACTCACCATGAAGTAAAGAACTTTCCTGGACCCCATTAGGTATTGTCTGGGAGCAGGGGTCTATTTATGAGATTTTTTGTTTTGTTCCAATTTTTGTGTTTTTATTAATTTCAGGTTTTTTTATGATTGGATTTTGAGACAACAAGGTTATGTAATTTTGTCTTAGTGATATATGAAGTTCATCATCAGTGACTACAAGGATGTTCTGCATTTTAAAACTTTTATAAATATATTAAAACTGTAATTTTTTGTTGACCCTGTGACGTCCCTCCTCTGGGCCAGTAATCAAGAAACCTTAATCCTCACCATGGACACCAGTGAGGGACATTCACTTGGAAAAAAAAGTAGATAAACCCAGTATTTCCAGATGCAGCTCTCTGCACCAAGCACAATTTCCCTTAAGAGTACACAAAGAACACACTCCCGTCCTAGGGCTGGGTTTTTCTCTATCTCTCTCTCACCAGACCCCAAATAAGACACCTCAATGACCACAGGTGTAGAGTTGAGTCCTCAGTTGAGTGATCCAAGACAAGTCCTCCACCACCCTCTCTGTGAAACAAGCACTCTGTGTCCCAGCTCTAAGTAGCTGACACACACACACGCTTTGAGATTTGATTTTCACACACACACACACACACACACACACACACACACACAAATGGGAAAGGCTGTCACATGTTTACTAGGTATGACCCCCCCTGGCCAGAATATAACGTAGGTACTACTACCAAAACACTCCAAAACCAGCTACTGTAAGGTTCTTACAAAGTTACCCAATTATACTGAGTACAATTAATACTAATACAGATTGTAGACTTTGACCAATGCAGCAAGGCTTTCAGGAGCAGTCACAATGTCAACAAATAAATATAAGTACTCTCAAAGGATAAAATATTATCTAAAAGACCAGCCACACTGAAAAGTTTAAATATATTTAATAATAAATAATAAAATAACATGAAAATAATAAATATCTACGTACAATAAACACTAGAGTTTCAGTCACAGGAAATATTAAAAATAACACAGATGGATAGGTTCATACAGATATAGAAAAACAGTACTTAACTAATCTCAGTATATCTTCCTGACTGATCTAAAAAATTATTATTCCTTTTTTTACGTACTAAACCAAGGCAAAATGAAGTGGGTGAGTGATCCTTCTTTAACAGGCTTCAAAAACAGTCTGCCCTGAGACATTTGTCTCATCTAGTATTAAAACATCATGTCAGTGCTGGATTACAGAATGATATCACACATATCTGGTCATCTGACTTCTGGTTCCCACACTACCCCCTTTAGTAGAAACTAAACCAGAATCTAGCACATATGTGTCATAATGTACACAAAGATGTGTTACAACATCTGGAATCTCTAAAACCGTTTCAAAAACTTCCACCCTTCTAGGGTAGCAATTGGTTCACTCCTAAGGGCAAAACAGAAGGATTCCTAGTCCTGGTTTTCACAGACATTTTTTCTCTGGCTGCAATCAGAACTGTAAGATACAATCTTTATGGCCTAAACCAGTTAATTTAATTTCAGACTATTTTTAAAGTTAGCTGGACTGAGAATATGTAGGGAACAACTCGTGTACCATTAAAACATTTGTAGATTTTCTTGGTATCTTCAAGATTGTTTTTTTTTCTTATAAACTTCATATGAAGGAAAAACTCATGATGGAAAGTTGCAGGGATTCTTAATAATTCTGTGAATGGAATTCTAGACAACCACAAAATAAAGAAAAATGTCAGCAATTCAGAATGTCAATTTCAACAAGACCAAACAAAAAATCATTTCTACTCTGGGTAAACCTCTATACCCACTACACCCCATTCAAATACATTAATTTTAAGGTCACATATCCTTGATTGTTAAGGGGAAACGTCCTTACTTCCGCAGTTCCATGATTATATTTTAATACCATCTGTTCTTTGATGTAAATGGGAGTTGATTAAAATCTAATCAACTAAACCTATTTTTAAGATGGCCACAGCAATTAATCCCATGCATGTTGTGTGGGTTAAGGATTGGGGGTGGGGTATAAAATGAAAATTCTCTACTTGTAAGTGATATGGCACTGTAACAGAATGCTCCACTCACCCCTCCAGCCCAAAATATTGGATTAAGCCTAAGAAAATATTGGTTTCAGGTAACTTAAGATTGAGGAGTGTGCCATTAGCCATTGTTGGTCAGCAATATGTGGGAGGAGAGAAAAAATAAACAACACAACAAAAATTTAACAGAGTATCTGAGACCTGGCTGCTATGACAAAAATGTAGTCTAAAATGATGTTAAAACTCTATTCAAAGAGATCCAAGATTCTGGACTCTGTCCAAAGACTGAAACATACACATATCAGAGAACATGTCAGTCAAATAATTACCTTGTTGTCATCAATGACTAGGAACCCCATGCTGAGAAGTCGCACTTGGCTTAGCCAATTTGTTCACAAGTTGAGTGTAGCCAAAAAGATGGAGGCTAAACTGTACCTGGCTATCTTCGTTGTCTCATAACTCATAAATACGATTACATGTTTTTTCTTAATTTATTCTACTATTGCTGCCACTTAATTCACATTTAAGTTACTGAAGTTTTATGAGTTTCCTCCTCATTTCCAATTTATGATTTGATCTCTATACAACTAATCTTCTACTTGTTTATCTATCAATAGTCTTCTGTCTCATCCTATAAAGTTAAACACATGAAAAGGCACATGCGCCCACTATCCCTGTTCTTATTTATCCTTTCATAAAAACATTTTCCAGTGACTTACTCAACATCTCTCAGTACATGGCATCAAGTTTGCAAATATCCTTCAAATACCTACTGGCCATGCTGACAGATAAAGAAAACTGCAAAGTTATGAAGAGATTTTAAATAAATCAATATTGTTCCCATTAAGGGATCAGAGTGATATATTTAACTCTCCATTATCCAGGCAGATTATCCAGGCAGATTAGTAGCTCCTTAAATAAGCTTAAGTATCTAAGTGTCAAACACAAAACCTATTTAAATTCTTTCTTTGGTGCTAACATTAATAATACCATTTCAATAGTAAATGCAGAACAAGAAAGATGGGGGAAATTGAAATGCAACCTACTTACCACAGCTTCCATTTAAAAATGAATAGATAGACAAAATTAACTTAGTCTAGTAACAGTATTTCTCTAATTCTGCTAAACTATTTAAAATTGATTATTCTTTTACATTCTGTCTTATGGAATGCCAAACTGTCTTGTCATACTTTAAAGAAATTTACAAACTCTAAGATAAAGGAGGTTTGAAATTATTCAGTTTTAAGTACTATTACAATGTCTTCCATCTATTTAAGCTCTTTAAGACAGCAGGACAATTGGAACATCCAAGTTATGAACCACCACAACAGATACCTGCAATTAGATGAACTGTCCTGGAATTAGATAGCAACTGTCCAATGCTGCTTTTTCTCAACACCAAATGTACAGCTTACAGAGCTTTGCCTAATGTTAAAAGGTATTTAATAGGTGATACCAAAAAGAGAATCCAAAACCTAGGCTTCTTCCATAAATTTAAACTTCCATCAACCTATAATAAATAATCCCAACATTTCCATTAATAATTCTGCTCTTGCTCTGAAAGACATCTTGATGCTACATAATAAATCAAGTTCACATACCATTAAGCATTAGAGGCTTGCATCAGTTTCAGAACTAGCTGCAAAGTGGGAGATAAAAATGCTCTACCTAGCTGTCTTGATCCTAGAGTAACACCTTCAAGAGAGTATGAACTGGCTGCAAGGCAAAACTGGACAACTGTTACAACAGTGGACACAAATCTGCTTTAAACAGACTGAAGGTAATACAGTCACCTTTGAATGGTTTCTCTGTGCCTTTAGCAGAATCTTCTGGATTCAGAGGAAGGTATAAACAAACTCCTTTGTAGCTAGAGACACTGCACTAGATCCTAACACAGGAGAACAGAAACTAGAAAGTTTAGACTTGCTGTTGCTGGCAAAAACTCATCAAAAATATGAAAATCAGAACAAAAAAGGAATCTTACAGCATCGAGAGCTGTGCAATATGCTAACATAAAATTCTGTATTTATAATGAAGACTGGATTGTATATTTAATCATTAATAATGTATGGATTCTTGTAAGTGCTGTTTAGTGTTTGATTTATCCACTATCACTCATTGGCTATACAGTGTATGTACAATCTTTGTCAAATGCTTTAAGCAGCATGTTTTTCTTCTTTAAATGCCTAAGTGTATTTCTTACTTGTTACTATCCAAGTCAATTGTCCTGGATCGTGTCTAAAAGGAGTGCTTGGACAAGATCATTTACTCAGTCAACAAAGTATATCTATATAAATAAAAACATACATTTTCCTCATAATCCCCACCCTGTAGACCAATACTGCACTTAGATAACGGGCTGTTAAACCGTTTTGCACTTTTTTTATCAATATATATACATATTTTTATATTTTTCATGAAAATTAGTTCTTTCACCTAGCTTGTTGTAGCATATGTAATTGTTGGAGGAAGCATTTACAGCCAAAATATAAGGTGTGTGACTATTTAGTGTTTGCATATACATACACACATACACACACACACACACACACCACAAATGTGCCCCAAAATTACAGATACTTTCTTGAATGGGTATATACTTCATGTCTCATTTTGAAATGGATGATAAATAAGTAAGCAAATAAATCAATCAAGCAATCAAATAATATATTTCAACTTTCCCAAAAATGTTTGGTTTTCTAGTAAATTGCTGAAGATTACTTCCGGTTAATGAAAACAGACATTGTTTTAGACTTATTGTTCAGAAATGTAAGTTGCTATAGTTAAAGATTGACCCAGATTTTAGGTCTTTTTCCACAAATATTGTTGGCTTTATCCAGAATTCTTGATCAAAGAAGTTGAGAGGTATAAGCTCAGTCTCTTGCTTGCTCTCTCCCTCTCAGTCACAAGCTCTCTCCTTTTGTCTCTCTTTTTCTGGATTTCTTTCAAGCACACACATCATGTTTTTCTTTTACTTTTTTTAATACACTCAGTAAATAGCAAAGCTTCATTTAGCAAGTGTAAAAAAGGTGTCCCATTTGTTTTTTCTTTTTTTTCCTTCAGTTCTAACTGATGAAAACACTCATCTGTGTTAGCATGTCTGGCAGGAGATTTGTGTATATTCTCAGATTAACTTGTACTGTATGCCACAATTTCTAATTGTGAAAATGTAAATGCGTTTTTAAAATGTTGAGTATGTCCCTGTTTATTCAGAATAGCCAAAAAAATATGTCGGTGTTTTGACACATTTCCAAATGCATGTTTGTGAGGAACATTCTAAAGTACTGTGGAGAATCAGCTGAACAGTAGGTGATATCATTAGAATGTTCATGGTTTCTATGTGATTATTTGAACAGTTGACTGACAGGAAAACAAACTTTTTCAAACAGCTGATTGTTATTTTTTAAAATAAGACAGTTGAGACTGTTAAGCTGTGCAAACAGTCAAGTGCTGAGTAGTTTGTGAAGAGCAGCTGTTACTGAAGAGTTGCAGTCTGAGGACACCCATAAAAGAGAACTCACCAAAACTGTAAGCCTGCCTGCCTTTGCTTGCTGCTAAGTGTGAGATTAGATCAAGAGACAGTATTCTCTAGTTAAATTAGGAAAGTTTAGTTATTCAGATAGAGTTTTTCTAAAATGATGGACTTGTATCCTACCATTTAATTTTACATTTTTGGTGATTGAATTCTGGTGTTTATTGAAAGCTATTGATTTACATTCTTGTAATCATTTTACTTATTAAATATTTTTCATTACTTTACATCGTGGCTGGAAATCAAAGTGTTCTTTAGAGATTAAATAATGCTTATATCCATTTGATACTTCCCAAGTCACCTCGAAGGCCAGGCCACTTCTGGTCATAGCTATCATTTATTTTGATATGTAATTTTTAATAATTTATCACCTTTTGAATGGCATGAAGATACTCTTATTGGTCTCAGCATTACCGTATTATTTTGGGGAAGGGACACAGCTGAAAATATGTTTGGATTTAAATTTACTTTGAGAGTGAGTGTATCAGAGGTCTTAAATTGGGACACATTGCTCTGAAGTGAGTAATAAGGGATTACATTAGGGGTGGACAGAAGTATACAGTCCAGTCCCAAATTATCGGATGCATTCCTGTTGTGCTCTTAGGGGAAAATTGTGAAATATTACTCCTTTTTATGTGATAGCTTCACATTGGAGTCAGTACTGAGGATTGAAACTCCTTAGTTATTGACAGAGGATAGTAAGAGACGTCACATTAATTGGTGGCAGTCTGGTGGGAAATTGGCCGGATGTCACATTTAATTGGTGGCAGTCTGGTGGGATATAGCCAGACATCACAGCTCTTTCCTTTTGTCTCTCGGTTTGTCTTTTTCTGGATTTCTTACAAGCACAGACACACATTACTTTTTTCTTTTACTTTTTTTTTTAATACACTCAGTAAATAGCAAAAGCTTCATTTTGCTAGGGTAAAAAAGGTGTCCATTTGTTTTTTTTTCTTCAGTTCTGATGAAAACACTGTCATCTGTTAGCATGTCTAGCAGAAGATTTGTGTATATTCTCAGTTTAACTTGTATTGCATGCCAGCATGTCTAACTGTGAAAAGGTAGATACGTTTTAAAATGTTGAGTATATCCCTGTTTATACAGAATGTTCAAAAAAATCTGTCAATGTTTTGATACATTTCTAATTGCACATGTTTGTGAGGGACATTCTAAAGTGCTATGGAGAATCAGCTGATCATGGTTTCTAGGTGATTATTTGAACAGCTGATTGCCAGGAAAAAGAACTTTTTCAAACAGCTGATTGTTATTTTTTAAAAGAAGACAGTTGAGACTGTTAATCTGTGCAGTTAGTCAAGTGCTGAGCAGTTTGCAAAGAGTTGCAGTCTGTGGACATCCATGAAAGAGAACTCACCAAAAAACTGTAAGCCTGCCTTTGGCTTGCTGTTAAGTGTTACATTAGATCAGGGACAGTATTCTCTGGTTAGATTAGGAAAGCTTTGTTACTTAGAGTTTTTCTAAAATGATGGACTTCTGTCCTGCAGTTAAATTTTTACATTTCTGGTGATTGAATTCTGGTGTTTATTGAAAGCTACTGATTTACATTCTTGTAATTATTTTACTTATTATTAAATGTTTTTCATTACTTTACATTGTGGCTGGAAATCAGTGTAGTGCGTTCTTTAGAGATTAGAAAGTGCTTATACCTGTTTGATACTCCCCAAGTCACCTCGAAGGCCGGGCCATTTCTGGTCAAAACTATCATTTATTTTGATATGTAATTTCTAATAACTGATCACCTTTTGATGGGCATGAAGACGCTCTGATTGGTGGCAGCATTACTGTATTATTTTGGGGAAGGGACACAGCTGGAAATCTGTGTCAGGCTCTCCCAGAAGTGTTTGAATGTGTGAGATTTAAATTTACTTTGAGTGTGAGTGTATCAGAGGTCTTAAACTGGGACACATTGCTATAAAGTGTGTAATAAGGGGTTACATTAGGGGTGGACAGAAGTATACAGTCCAGTCCCGAATTATAGATAACGTTCCTGGTGTGCTCTTAGGGGGGAAAATTGTGAAATATTACTCCTATTTAAGTGACAGTCTCACACTGGAGTCAGTACTGAGGATTGAAGTGCCTTAGTTACTGACCCAGGGTTGTAAGGGATGTCCCATTAATTGCTGGCAGTCCAGTGGGATACAGGCAGATGTCAAAGCTTTCTCAATTTTGTCTCTCTCTTTTTCTGGGTTTCTTACAAATGCACACAAATTACTTTTTTCTTTTACTTTTTTTAATACACTCAGTAAACAGCAAAGCTTCATTTAGCAAGTGTAAAAAAGGTGTCCATTTATTTATTTTTTTTCCTTCAGTTCTATGCTTAATGGCAGTTTAATATGCTGACAAGTAAAAACTCAAAACCACTCAAAAGAAAACACACACACACACATGCAAGGTGTCTGCAGAGACTCAGACAAAACTCAAATGACCACAAATGTAACAAAAACTCAAATTTTACCACAGTACATAATAAGCACTTTCATTTTATTAAAATTTAAAACTGCATCACATCAAATCATGGACAGCCAAGCCCCCAAACAAATCAGCCAAGATCTAAAGCTATATACTCCCCAAGTAAAACACAATATTTATAACATGACAAGTTTTTAAACCGCCAATTATAATCTTAATCATTACAAACAAAAAATGAACAAAATAATAATGAATAATATAAACCCTAAATACATCTCATGTGATACACTGAATCATCTTTCCAGAGTTTTTAATTTTAATAAACCGTTAATATAAATCTGGTCATTTAGACCTGGCCAAACACTAGCATTCAAAAAGTGCTGCCAATACAGCTCGCATTTTTCTAAATTAAGTCCCCATGATCTGCCATGTACATTTTTTATCAATCTTTCAAAAATAACAAATTTAAATGTGTCCAGGTTTATCAACAAGATGTCTTGCTAAGGCATTAGATAACTTACTTTTTAGATGTCATATATATGTTCACTAACTATAGCTCTAAGCCTACATTCCATTTTACCTATATAGTAGGCAGGACAGTGTTGACAAACGGCAGCATAAACTATGCTTGTAGTATAACGATCATACAAACCTTGCATTTTCAAAGTCAAATTCTTAATTTTAAAATCCTCACATACTAAAATCTAGTGGCAGATAGGGCAAAGCCCACATTTAGACATATGATACGTGTTGGGTTCTTTTAACGTAAAAATACTAGATTTTACACCAAACTTCCCAATAACAGATTTTATATTAGAATCCTTTTTATATATAAGGATTGGCCGGTCACCTGTGCTTTCTGAAACCTGTTTATCTTCCTTAAAAAGCGCTAAGTTCTTCTCAAAAATTTTCCTAATAATAGTGCTATCACCATTAAATTGGGTTATGAAAGAACTACAAAAGGAACCCTCAACTAGAAGTCTATTAACCTGATGGTTTTAATCAGTGCTTGTGGAAACGTTATGATATACAACAGCCATGTTTCCTTCATCACAATTATTAACAACACTGTTTTAACATTGACTTATTTGTGGTTCAAAATAGGGTGGTAAAACTCTTTCCCTTTTATTTATTACCTCGTACATAAGTTCATCCACAAATATAGCAGGATACGCCTGAGCTATAAACATGATTTTAATTGTGCTATATTCATCTAAAAAATCATCGATAGTAGACACCATGCATGCTGCCCTAACAAATTGATCTTTTACCACAGCATGCTTTTGTGAAACTGGGTGCAGACTAATGAAATGTAGATACCCATTAGAGAAGGTGGGCTTACAATAAATCTTCTTCTTCTTCTTTCAGCTGCTCCCGTTAGGGGTTGCCACAGCGGATCAACTCTTTCCATTTCTTCCTGTCCTCTGCATCTTGCTCTGTCACACCAACCACCTGCATGTCCTCTCTCACCACATCCATAATGCTTATCTTAGGCCTTCCTCTTTTCCCGTTACCTGGCAGCTTCATCCTCAGCATCTTTTTCCCAATATACTCTGCATCCCTCCTCAGCAACTGTCCAAACTAACGTAATCTTGCTTCTCTGGCTTTGTCTCCAAACCTTCCAACCTGGACTGACCCTCTAATATACTTATTTCTAATCCTGTCCATCCTCATCACACCCAGTGCAAATCTTAACATCTTCAACTCTGCCACATCAAGCTCTGACTCCTGCCTTTTTGTCAATGCCACTGTCTCCAATCCATAACATAGCTGGTCTTACTACCCTCTTGTAGATCTTCCCTTTAACTCTTACTGGTACTCGTCCATCACAAATCACTCCTGACACTCTTCTCCACCAACTCAATCCTGTCTGTACTCTCTTCTTCACCTCTCTTCCACACTCACCATAACTCTGAACTGTTGATCCCAAGTATTTAAACTCATCCACCTTCGCCATCTCTATTCCCTGCATCCTCACCATTCCTCTATCCTCCCTCTCATTCAAACACACATATTCTGTCTTAGTCCTGCTGACCTTCATTCCTCTTCTCTCTAGAGCATATCTCCACCTCTCCAGGGTCTCCTCCACCTGTTCCCTACTCTCACTACAGATCACAATGTCATCTGCAAACATCGAAGTCCACGGGGACTCCTGTCTGATCTCGTCTGTCAACCTGTCCATCACCATTGCAAATAAGAAAGCTTACAATAAATATTTGAACAAAATCTCTTGTTGGGAATATCTTTGATAAGCCAAATGTCTAAAAATGCTAAAGGCTTTACTAAATTCAGCAGAAAATTTAAAAAACTCGGTAGTTTGACTAATGTATCTTACAAATTCTCCTATCCTGTCAATATTTTTGCCCAACTTAAAAATATCATCTAAATAACAGGTATAGAGTTTGCAAGCTCTCATCAATTCAGTACTAAACAAACACTTCTTTTCCCATTGCAACATTACAATATTAGTGAACTGGCATCCGCAAACTGAGCCCATTGCAACCCCTGTCCCCTGTACATAACAGTTCCGTTCTAACAGGAAGAAGTTATTCTTTAGTACTATTTCTAACAGTGTTTCATAGATATTAACAGAATCTTGTGGAATACCAATATCCAAAAGATACTCAGTAAACCAAGCCAAATCAATTTCATGAAGGAATACCGTGTAAAGGTCTTTAACATCAGTGGTAATGAATGTAACCTCCTCATTGAATTCCAATTTATTGATTTTATCTAAAAAATCCCAGGAATCTTTACAGAGATGAACTTCATTCATGACTAAATGTTTTAACTTCATATTCAGGAACTTAGCGCAGGGGTATGTAATAGATCCCCAGGCATCCCCAATGGGTCTTATGGGTGGTTGGTGTAAGCTTTTGTCAATTTTTGGAATGCCAAATATTGTGGGGACAATGGGAATGGTAGTGTTCAAGATGTTATACTTGTCTACGTCAATTTGATGGTCAATAAACATAGCATTTAATATGTTCTTAATTTTTTTGTAGGACACATTCACTTCATTAAGAGATAAATTATCATAGCTACCAGTAGACAGCATAAAAACATTCTTTTAACATAACTGTTTCTTTCCATTACAACCAACCCACCGCCTTTATCAGGTTTCATGAATCTAAGATTGTGCTGGCCTAATTCATAAAATAAATCAATTTCACTAGCTTGTAACCTCTTAGAAACATTGTGAAGTCTTGCACTATTACTATTACTCCTCAAGGGGAAAAAACACTTACTGAAGGCCTCAGTTACAGACTACTACATCTCTGTGAAGGCAAATGAATACAGTAAGGAAGGGAAAGGAGGGGATGTTGAAGTGGACAGACATGGATATTAAAAAAATCTAAGTGTCCACTTCAAACTTAGTACAGATTCCCCATTAATTCATCTTGTGTGGAATCATGACAGAATACCCAAGAGTATGTCTATTCCAAAGCAAGACCTAGATTAAGAAATCACATCCAGCTCAAACTGTGTAGCAAACATATGCAGTGCCTTGGTGGCATAAATGTCATCCACAAGCAAGCAAGCTCCTGAAAAAAAATAGAGAAGTTTATATGTCTCAGATCTGATAGGGACCACATGAGCTTTTGATATGCTTGGTGCAGTTTTACTGTTAGAGTCATTATAAAAAGAAATGCAGTTAGATAGCCACTTGGACAGGGTGAGTTTAGATATCTTTTCACCTAGTCCAGTTGAAACAAAGAAGATAAGGAGCTAGATCTCCTTCCTGTGATCTTTGATTCTGTGAATATAAAACTATAACAGTCAGTACAGCCATAAAATGCAGTTTGTATTCATCTCTCCTTTACTACAAAATAAGGGAAAATCAAAGGGAGATTAATGGATTGGTTTACCTTCAGATCTGGAGCTACATTGGCCATAAAGACTAGGATAGTTCTTAGACAGACCCGGTCTTTATGGAACACTAAATAAAGAGAATGGCAAAAGAGGTCTTTTAGTTAAGAGACCCCTTTATCTGAAGTAACTGCTGCTAAGAATAGTGTTTTCCAAGATAAGTATTTCAGCCCTGTTCTGGCAATTGGGAAGCATTGGTTTCTCTAACACGGAACTCGGATCCCATGGTGGAATGGGGCTGTCTGAAGGGTGATCTCAAAAGGAAAACGGCCTCTAAGAAAGGCCTTCATAAGATGAAGATCAGATAAACCCTTAGTGGAAGTAAGATGAAGGTGCTAGGTATACTTTCAACACTGAGGTGCTTAATTCTTTACCAAAGATGTCAAAAAGAATTTATAGAATTGCAGGAATACGATCGCTAAGCAGATCTATGCGTCTATGAGTGGTCCAGATAGAGAATGTTGTCTATTTCACATTGTAAATCTTCCCAATAGAGGGCTTTTGTGCTGCTACTACAATTTAGATCATTCTTGGTAGGTACACTTGGCAAATGGGAAAAGAAACCTGGGTTATGTACTAAAAGAGGAGGTATTTTTTATTATGTGAGGCCCTAATGTGGGAAACTATACCTGTTGAGGCCATAATAGAGCTATCAGGATAATTTTGGTCATGCAAATTTTGACTTTCTGCAAAAACGTTAACATTAGTGGAAAGGCAGAATTATATAAATTAATCCTGGAGGCCTCTTATGGACTACAGCATCCCAGGGAGTCTGCTCCTGTTGAAGAATTAAGGAAAAGCAGTTATTCAACTTGGTGCTGGTCAAAGAGGCAAACAGGTCGTTTTTCCCCAATGGGTGAATATCATCCAAGCTCCAAAACAATGTACCCCACCCCAGGGCTGGCACATCCATGGTGACTGTCATCACAGTGGGTAGAATGAGATAAAGAGGCAGCCCAATGCTATGCTGTACTATCGAAATCACCACTTGAAGTGTTAGCAACATGCTCAGGAAAAATAAATAGTTCAAGTCTAAGGATACCACATATGAAATCACTAAGCTTGAAAAGTCCACTCTAGAACTCTCATGTTAAATTCTACAAAGGGAATTAAGTAGACGTTTACAGCTCTGATACTCAAAATCTTTAGAATGAGTGCTGCTCTTGGCATGGGATGTATTGAAACTTGTACTGCTGCCTGTTTAGAATTAATCCTTTTTGGAGGGGATATACTGATCTGGAAGCTGGGTCCAGGCAGCAGCCTATGAATAACTTTACCTGCAGTGGCTACGACTGGGACTTCATGGTGCTCACTGATATTCTCAGGGACAGAAAGAGCTGCAGTAAGTACGTCCTTGAGTAAAACACAGACTCCATTGTGGGGGACACCAGGAGACACTCTGCTAGGTATGAAAATGCCTTGACTCTGCAGAGCCTCAGGTAAGCCTCTACCAATGCCATACAATTAACGAACACCACAGGTGTTGTAGTAAGACCAAATTGGGAGGGCTTTCATCCTATACTGAACTACATAAGCACCCTGGATGTTTTGGCAATTTTATTTGTGCAGGTAGACATCTTGATGGTTCAAAGAGCATAGCCAGTCTCCTTCTTGGAGACCCAGATGAATCAACTGCACAGTGACTATTCAGAACTTTGCTTACCACAAAGATAATTTTAGATTGCTTAATTACAGAATGGGCCTGAGGGTCCTTGATCTTTTTAGGAATTACAAAGAACCTCATAAAAAAGAAAGAACAGGAAAAAAAGATCCCCTATGGTTTATGGGTCCTCTTGAATGTCTCTTTTGTTCAACAGATTTGCATCCTCTAGTTTAGCCAGCTCCTTCTGAAAAGGTGGAACACTAGGAATGGAAGGGAAGGTGACCTGGAGGGAATGAAAGGAATCATATAAGCTCTTGATATTATTTACCTTGTACATCTATCATGTTTTACAGCCTGCCATTCTTTGACATGGAGAGATATGCTACCCCCTCCTCAAATGCCTCCAGACAGGGATAGCCAGGCAAGTCCTCAGAGACACTGTTGAAAGATCTTCTGGGGGGACTATGGAATCCCTGACTTTATAGAACTCCTCCAACTTTATTGCCATGTCCACTCAAGAAGTTCCATCATTCTTGAGAAATTCTTTATGAACATTGCTCAAAGACTGGCTGTGGAGCCTTTTTGAACCACAAATTCTTCACAAACTTCTGGTTTCTAGTGAAGATACATCATAAGCATTTTCCCCTTTTGATCAGTATTAACCAATTTGCCTTTTATTTCAGGTCTGAATAAAGAGGACCTGTCATATAGGGAATTTATGAAGGACACAAAGTTTTCCACAAAACCACATAACCTTAGCCACAAATGTCTGCTCATGGTTATGGCAAACCTATCTACCCTCACTGTAGCATCTGCTGAATTATGTATGAGTTTCATGAAGAGTGATATGCTGGATATTGTTGCCAACGGTGAGTCTAATTTCCAGTGTAGGTTGCAACTTTTCAATGTGCCTAGTGTTTTCTTTGCTATGTTCCACCAAAAATGATTCATACAGCTTATGTAATTCAACACTCTGATGGTAAACGCCTTCTGCTGAGACTTTTCTAACCCAGGTAAAAATACTATAACAGGTGCTGGCCTCCAACTAAGGGAACATATTGTTAAAACAGCAGCCTGCCAGTGAAGTTAGCAAGCTTCTGCTAAATGTTTCTCCCCAAAAAAGAAAATAAAAATAAAATTAACTGCTGTAACAAGTACTTTTCTACAGCATCAAGCACCCTATAACTCGTGTACAGGCATTTTTATGCTTTTAATTAGTTTAACTGTCTCCCAAGTCGATGTTGTATTTTTGTTAGACATTCCATAGTTGTATTCCTCCCATCAAATTTATATAATCAAGCTCACTCCACTCCCCTACCCTGCCCCCAATCCTACACACCCAGACCATCTCTACTCTTATACTTTCCTGTCCCCACCTACCATACATAATCATCCAATAAAATTACTTCTCCAAAAAGTCCCTCCCCTTAATGAACATTCTATTTACCCAGCAATAAACCTTAACTTTAAACTAACATGGTATCTTCCTCTTTCCTACTATAATATGCTAACCCAAAGCATTCTTCTATTATGTCTCCTGAATGCACTTGCACACTTATCCTTACCACAGTACCTACCTGAAGGTAGTAAACTACCTGCATCTATCTACTATCAAACTACTTTCAAATACAGCAAGCTTTTCATAACACTTTTTTACCCCTTTCTATGTCTCCCTGTTCAAAAACAAACATGTCTTCCCCAGTTACAATTCTAATTACAAGTCAGTCATTCTCTCAAAACCTAATTATAAGTGATCACACATGCAAAAACCTCACCTTCTAAAACTTCAACTCTCAAGTGATATTCAACCCATCCCAGGACCCATTCACAAATCTCCTCTCTTTCACAATCTCTCCCTCACGCATCACATTCATAAGAGCTTCTCCTCTTTAATATCAACCTCAGAAGTATCTGTAACAAACTCTCAGAGGTGCATGCCAGGATTTCCCAGCACCTCCTCTGACATAATCATAGCCACAGAAACATTGTTAAAGCAGGAAATCCGTGATAAGATATGCTTCAGCAGGCTATTACATCCTTAGACTTCATAGGAAAAAAGAAAAAAAACAGGTGGGGTTGCCATCATGTATATAAAAAAAAAAACTCTCAACCTCTCACTTTATCCAACTATCTACCAACTGTAGCAACAGCTGATATCCTAATGGCTACTCTAAAAATAAACAACCAAAAAAGCATGACTACTGTAGGAGTATACATCCCTCTGGAAATAAAACTGACTCAAATCAAGGAACTCTTCTTGTGGATTTCCTCAAGTTAAGAAACCATCATAACTGCAGATTTTAACATTGATTGGCTAACAATAAACATGTATCTTCCAACAAAAATGTTAACTTCTATGTATTTATTCAACTTATAGACACCCTAACAAGATACAACAAAAACAGCAACAGACAGAGCACCACGGACTTGATCTTCACAGATTTTCCAGAAAAAATTACTTCCAGCAGCTCTCTACTAGGCAGACTAAGTGACCCCCTATTCACCTTTATTGTAAGGGAGTGTCCATCCACCCCAAAACCACAGTGCAACAATTAACCTCGCAATTCAGCTAACTTTGATAAAGATACCAATAACTTAAAATCAATCAAATGGCAGCTAACAAAGCAACTTCCACTAGATTAATACGTATCCTTTTTTCAGCAAGCACTGTCCTAGATATACTCAACAACCATGTCCTGTTAGAAATAAGAGTTAAATTCAACCCTGCTCCTTGGTTAACAAAACAATCAAAGCTACTAATAACAAATGGAAACAAAACCTGGAGTCACTGCAAACAAAACAAAAATTAATCTAATCTCCAGATTTATTAGCTTAGGAATCAGGCCAAAATAAGGTTATTCACATAAAAAAATCTTACTAGACCAGTCAACAAAGTAGAGATCATACTAAACGTAAAATATTCTGGTCATCAATAAACAAACTCGTCCACTCTAGACATAAAACTCAACCAACTCCTACAACAACCAACTTCACAGAGAGTACAACTGGCCAGTGCAACACTTTTTCATTCAATCAGTTGCCTCACTCTTAAAAGGCACAACAACTATCTCTATACCTATACAAGAGTATGTTCAACAACCAAATACAATTATCACTCAAATCTACACAAACCTCCTCTATCAAAAACCTCTACTCAAACTTAAGCATGCCACACTTGCCCGAGATAACCTTTGTCCTGAACAATTTAAACTAGCAGCAGATGCAGTAGCCAACCCAGTAAGCATTCTAATCAACCACCCCATCAAAGAGAGCTACATTCCACTATTCTGGAATAAATCCTATGTTTTGTCACATCACAAAGGTGGCAGACTCTACCAACTATCATCCCATTGCTATCCTCACCCTCCTTGTAAATCAGAGTGTATGTGCTGTGTCTTTAAGAAGCTATCAAGGCTGAGCGTGCACATATAAATACCAGGCCCGTGCTATTCCTAGTGGCACTTTGAGAGTGCAACCAGAGAGGGAGCATATATGATTGCAGTAGTTAGTTTGTATACAAGTTACTTAAGTTAAAGTCAGTAAACTTCTATTGTCATGTGTTTGTATAAAATAAAGCTGCTTGAACAGAACCCACGAAGACTCTTCTACTCTGTCCAAAGTAGGAGAGCGACATGGTGACATAAATGGGATTGCAGAGAATAATATTCAGAGTCATGAGGTGCAGAGATGACAGTGGAGGTAAACAAAGAGAAATGAGCACAGAAAAACAGCCAGAAAAGAACAAAAACTAATGAGAATTCGCACAAACTGCTTAGTTTATAAAAAAGACAAAACGAGGCATTACAAGGGCACAAACCGCATTATAAAACAAGCGGGATGCACAAAAGGTTTATTAACTAAGGGACATGTTTAAAATAAAGACATTTGATGAAATTATTAACAGAAAAGCAAAATGAGTATGTTTAAAGCAAAACTAGTATGTTTAAAGCAAAACAGGCATGTTTAGAGGAAAATGAGCACAAGAAAAGTACAATGGGCAAGAAATGAGATTAAACGAGCAAAACAAATATAATAAGGTAAAAAAAGGGCACATTAAGCGTAAATAAAGCAAGGCGACTGCATGTTTTTGGTAAAGTGCTTTGTCTTGGCATAACTACAACTTCGTATTGTATCAAGGACATACCTAAAGTTATTCGAAGTATCTCAAAGTGTGTAAAAGTGCTACAGTGTGTTTTTATTACTGTGTATGTATTCCGAAGAGTTTATTCGTGTGTGAAGTGAAACTATTTCATGAAGTACAGTCAAAGTATAGCTATTTCAAAAGGTTTCTTATGCTGGGTATATCTATTCACAAAGTGCCGCTATTACAGAGCGTTTCTTGCACTGCAAAGAATTGCCTAGCAAGGTACCGCCATTTTGGGGAAATTTCAGTGTGCTGTGTACAGTTTATTCGCAAAGTGCAATTACTTCAAAATGTTACTGACTCTGAGCTTCTCTTGCCTAATTCATTTACATCATGCAGTTATTTGAAATGTTTCTTAAAATGAAACATTACTTTTGCGAGACAATAATTTCAAGATTATTACAGTGCCCTAGAGACTTATTTCGCAAAGTCCAGTTACACAAAGGTTTGTATTGTGCAGTTATTTGATGTGTTTCTTACACTGATAAGAGGTTATTTCTTGCAATACAGTAATTTCAAGAGTATTACAGTGCCCGAGAGAGACTTATTTCGCAGAAGCTTGTTGTGCTATTGGGCAAAGTTACACATACTGGCATAACTTTCTGGCATATGTGCATGTGTTTGTGCTTATTTGCAAAATCCTTTACTGATATGTGTTGATATGGCAGACGGATTTCGAAAGCACTTACCTCTTGTATTTGATCAGAATACTGCAAAGAATTGGAGAATATTTGAGCAAGAGTATGATATTTTTATACAAGCAGCTTATTCAGATAAAGATGCATGTGCCAGGGCATTCATTTTGCTAAACCTAACTGGATCAGGGGCCATAGAAACAGAGCGTTCATTTGTGTATGTACCAGCAGCATATGAAGGAGAAGGTGAAAACCATCATATTGTTGAACAGGCTGAGTCATGGGAAGACCCAGGGTGTTTGAAGTTCAGCAAAATGTGTAACCCCCAGACAAATATTACATTAGAGAGGCATTTGTTTTACATGCGAGATCAGAAACCAGGGCAAACTTTTGCAGCGTATATAACTGACCTGAGAAACAAAGCTAAGATGTGTTGGTTTGGTGACTTAAAAGATGAGTTAATAAAGGACAGGCTCGTGTGTGGTATTAATAATGCTGCTGTGAGAAAGATCTTGCTTCATGATAGTGATTTAACATTGAATAAAGCCACAGAGATTTGTCAAAACCATGAAGTAACAGAAAAACACAAAAGTATGCTTGCAAGTTATAACAGCATGGTTTCAGCAGGCTCCACAGCAAATGTAAATAGCACGCAACACCTGGCAAACAAAAGTAGGCCTAAGCACATGGCAGCCACAGCCCTTGCTGGCTCATTAGGGAAACCACATAGTTTCCCAGCAAGTTCTAAGACTAGTTCAGTTAAAAGAGCATGTTCCTCAGTGCAGTACATGCATGAACCAGCAAAACCCAAGTCCAGCTTTATTGTTAACTGTCGCAATTGTGGTGCAAACCATGAGTCTAAAAGAGAGAAATGCTTAGCATTCAGTCAGCAATGTCACAGGTGTAAAAAATGGAACCATTTCCAACAATTTTGCAAATCAAGTAGACCTCACATAGTCGTAATGAAAGGTCACACAGAAAAGCAAGTTGATCAAGTACAGCCGCAGCAGTCAACTGTCTATGTAGACAGTTTATCAGTAGTTGGTGAAAGAGTTGATGCACTGAATTTACTGGCAAAGAGCGAAGTGTTTTGTACAGTCCAGATCAATGGTAAATCCACAGAGCTTAAATTAGGCACTGGTTCAAAGTGTAATGTTATATCAGCAGACACATTTGCTAAAGTGAGAACTAATGAACAACTCAATGTGGCCAGTAGTGCAAAACTTTTTGCTTAGGGAGATGAAGAAATCCAAACTGAAGGCTCAGTGATGCTTTCATATTATTTGGCTAAGAACTATTACATCTTGTTATTCTATGTAGTCCAAAGACCAGTGCAGTCTTTATTGAGTCTCAAAGATAGTTTGAGAATGAATCTTCTTTATTTACCAAAGAAGTTCATCACATAACTGCATCTCCTAGTTCCAGTTTTTCTGAAGCCATTTTTCTCGGAGTATGCTGAAGTTTTCAATGACAAGTTGGGTAAACTTCTAGTTGTGTATTCCACGAAGTTAGACACAGAGGTCACTCCAGTAGTTAGACCAGCAAGAAGAGTTCCAATAGCTATGCAGGACAAAGTTAAGGCTCAGTTGGATTAAATGGTGCAGGAAGGTGTGATTTGTCCAGTTACAGAACCAAATGAATGGGTGTCGTCTACGGTAGCAGCTCGCAAAAATGGTTCAGACGAAATCAGAATATGCATTTACCTAAGAGATCTGAACAATGAAATTGAAGAGCCCATTTCATCCAATGCACACAGTTGAAGAGGTTGCAGCCCTTATACCGAATGCCACTGTTTTTTCTGTCTTGGATGCACAGAGTTCATTTTGGCAAGTGATGCTTGATCACAAATCCTCATTACTAACCTCTTTTGGTACTCCATTTAGCAGATACAGATTCCTAAGGATGCCATTTGGAATAAATTCTGCAAATGACGTCTTTCAGCGTGCAGTGGAGCAAATTTTTTCATGTTATCTTTGTGCCGTAATAGTAGATGATTTACTGGTTGGAGGCAAAGGTAAAGCAGAGTATGACAAAAACCTAAAGAAAGTTCTAGACAGAGCACATGAAGTAAACTTGAAGCTCAATCCTATGAAGTGCAAATTCAGACTTCCATAAGTTACATATGCAGGTCATTTGTTTACCAGTACTGGCTTGAGACCAGACTCAACCAAGCAAGCCACTATTAATGAGATGTCAGCACCAGACAATGTTCCAGCTCTACAGTGTTTCCTAGGCATGGTCAACTATTTAGACAAGTTTATACCTGACTTTAGTGAGTTGACAGCACCTTCAAGAGAGATGACGTGCAAAAATGTTGCATGGTCATGGTTAGAACAGCACCAAAAGGCATTTAAAGACCTTAAGCAGAAAATTGCCACCCCACCTACATTAAGATACTAAGATGTGAACAAACCAGTCACTTTCCTGTGATGCTTCAAAATTTGGTCTTTTTGCAGTTATACTTCAAGAGGGCAAACCAGTAGCCTATGCATCTAGAACACTTATCCAAACTGAGACACAGTATGCTCAAATTGAGAAAAAAAACTTTTGGCAATAGTATGTTCCAAGTTTCATGATTATATTTATGGTCGAGCTACTCAGATTGAAATTGACCACTAACCTCTAGTTACTCTTCTAAAGAAGCCTATGCATTCAGCTCCAGTGAGATTACAAAGAATGATGCTCAAATTGCAAACGTACAACTTCAAAATGGTCTATACGAAAGGCAAACTACTCTAACTGGCTCATACTTTATCCAGATCGCCCAGATGATGGAACAGCTTGACGCAGAGAATTTTGACTTTGACGTGATGGCAATGCATAATTTTTCTACCGCTACACTTGATGAGTTAAGAGAGCACACAAAGACTGACACAACTTTGCAAAAGCTCAGTCACTACATTAATGCTGGATGGCCGTCAAAACAATCTAGTGTACCACCTGAAGTGAAAACCTATTTCCGTTACAGAGATGAAATGTTGATGGAAGATGGCATTATTTTCAAAGGTCCTAAAATTGTTGTTTCTGCTTCCTTACAACAAGAATATATTCAGATTTTGCATTGTGATCACCCAGGTTCTGCATCTACTAAGAGAAGAGCGAAAGAATTATTATTTTGGCCTTCATTACTGAAAGACATTGATAAAGTACTTTCTTCTTGTTCAGTATGCAAGAGTACTAGACTGCATTTTTAAATAAAACCACTTCAGCTAAATCCAGTTCCTGAATTACCTTAATCAACAGTAGCCACTGATATCTTTGAATGGAACAATCAGCACTACTTAGTATTAGCAGACTCTTATTTGAATTGGTTTGAAATTGATCTACTACCTAACCTAACATCCCCAGCTGTTATTACTAAGTTGAAACATCATTTCTCAGTCCATGGTAGTCCACATCAAGTTACTTCTGACAATGGTACTCAATTTTCTAGTCAGTTGTTTCAAAAATTTGTAAGAGAATGGGACTTTGTACTTGTTACTAGTAGTCCTGAATATCCAGTCAAATGGTCTAGTTGAATGTGCAGTGCAAAGTGCAAAGCAATTACTTGAAAGGTCAAAGCATGACAATACCGATGTCTTTTTGAATTTGCTTAATCTCAGAAACATACCCTGTGACGATATTCTCGGCTCACCTCCTCAAAGACATCTTTCCAGACAAACCAGAACTATGCTCCCTATTAGTTCCATTTTACTGAGGCCTAAAGCTAAGAACAGAACCATCAGTGCTCAACTGTTCAAGTTCTATCGAGAAGTCCAGTTATAAGTCAAGCAGATTTCTTTGTCCGTCGAGGGAAGTAGAGACAGTGAGAATACAAATGGCGAAAGGTTTTGACTGGATTGGTCAGGTTACAAGTATATATGCAGAGCCGAGATCCTACCCTGTAGAAACTGAGGGTGTGGATTACAGGAGAAATTGCAGACATCTTACTGTACCAGAAGCATCATTGCTCTTGTGATACAGACTCTAGATCTCAGAGCAAACCAAACGTTACTCCCATCCCAGAGTGTGTTCCCACCTCTGATTTCATTCCTGAAGATGTTCCAAATACTTCCAAGGTTGAACATTTTGTAGAGACAGCTCCAGTTGCTAAACCCAATTCCCAGTTTTATGTCACACAAAATGGATAAATATCTAGGCCCAGTGTGAAATATGCAGCAACGTGGACTTAACTGTGTGTATGTATGTATATATATATATATATATATATATATATATGTATATAGTCTTGCATAAATACATGACAAAGAACTACCTGAGATATCTGCATTCCAGATAGATTCATAACATTGCATGATCTATTTCTCAAAGAAGGATGATGTAGATCAGAGTGTATGTGCTGTGCCTTTAAGAAGCATAACAAGACTGAGCATGCACATATAAATACTGGGCACGTGCTATTCCTAGTGCCATTTTGTGAGTGCAGCCAAAGAGTGAGTACGTATGAATGGAGTACTTAGTTTGTATAAAAGTTACTTATGGTAAAGTCAGTAAACTTCTATCGTGATGTGTTTGTATAAAATAAAGCTACTTGAACAGAACCCTGACTCTTCTATTGTGTCCACCGTAGGAGAGCAACATGATGTCAGAACTGGGATCTCAGAGTCATGAGATGCAAAGATGACAGTGAAGGTAAACTAAGAGAAATGAGCACGGAAAAACAGCCAGAAAAGAACCAAAACTAATGAGAATTCGCACAAACTGCTTAGTTTATAAAAAAGACAAAACGAGGCATTACAAGGGCACAAACCGCATTATAAAACAAGCAGGATGCACAAAAGGTTTATTAACTAAGGGAAATTTTTAAAATAAAGACATTTGATGAAATGATTAACAGAAAAGCAAAATGAGTATGTTTAAAGCAAACTAGTATGTTTAAAGCAAAACAGGCATGTTTAGAGGAAAATGAGCACAAGAAAAGTACAATGGGCAAGAAATGAGATTAAACAAGCAAAACAAATATAATAATGGCAAAAAAGGGCACATTAAACATAAAAAGCAAAGTGATTGCATGTTTTTGGCAAAGTGCTGTGTCTTGGCATAACTACGACTTTGTATTTTATCAAGGGCAAAATTAAATTTATTCGACTGACACCCCCCTAGCCAAAATTTTAATAAAATGTATCCATCACCGACTACTAAAATATATACTGGAAAATAATATACTTTCATCTACCCAACACAGCTTCTATCCCCATGACAGTACAAACACTGCATTTCACAATTTCTGTACTCATATTCACCAGTAACACAACACTGGCAAACTAGTATCAGCAGTATTCCTTGACCTGTCCAAAGCCTTTGATATGGTGTCCCATACTAAACTTCTTAACAGACTCTTCTCCCTTGGACTAGATAGTCCATCCTTGTTGTGTTTTTTTAATTGCTTATCTGGCAGACACTAGGCAGTCAAATGGACTAATGACGTATCCTACCTTCCTATATCTGTAAAGGTTCCACCAGGCTCCTTCCTAGGACCACTCTGATTTAATATTTTCATTCATTGCTGCTTGGTTCTTAGTTTTAGTCGTTTGTCATTTGATACACTACAGATGGTAATGCAGGAAGAAGTGAAGAAACTATTTTAGAAAGGGTAGTAAACAGCATTGGACTACTCACTCGACTAATACAGCAGCTGAGTCATCACAGGAGAACTTCAGGGACACACCTCCCCATTCGGCACTCTCAAGAGATTGAGAATGAAAATATACCTCTGGGACAACGCTCTGCTTCATCAGTAATTGACAATAACTTTGTTGGTGTTGGACATTCTCTAATTCAGCCAGGAATTTCAGCTATGGAATGGATAGGTAAGCCACTTGAATTTGATACATGTACTGAAGTCAGAAATGACGTAAATGTAGATGTAAGCCATATTAAACATCTGGAACAAGTTTTGTTGAAATGCAGTATATTGCAGCTAGAAAAATCCTATTTTAAGGAGTGTATGCGGCTCCATGTTGTGCCGAAGGGTTTGAGAACATTTAAATACCCCACCAGTCTAATTAAGGATTTGATGTTACATAAAGACCTCATAGAATTCGTTGACTGGCAGGGTTTTGAGTATTTGGAGTTACTAACAAAGCATAATATATGGCAAATTGAACAACTTACAACAGAGACTATTGATTTGGACAATGTTATTAAAACTGACTTAGCCTTTGATTACCATCATGTGCAGTATAATCAAATATTTGGGAATACTGACATAATAACTGGTGATATTATAAAGAGAAAGACCAATAAGATAAAGAGAGACTTGAACGAGTATAAAGAAGGGCGTGCCTATACTGCCCCTGTGGGCGGTCATAACAACAGCCACACTGATAATATGACTGTAGATGAGGGAGGAGTTGGAGAGAATGTCAATCAACAAGAAGAGACATTCCCTTTAGAGCCCATGTCAGTCAGGAGGTCAGAGCGGATGAGAAACACGGCCTCTTCATACCAAAGGCATCCGCAACGGGAGCAACACAACTTTTTTCTGAACAATCGGAATGGAGGTCGATGGGGGAACCCCAGGAGATGACTTTATTAACCATCATTGAACAGAGGAAGCCTGTAATCATTAATAATGCTGCTGGTGACTTTTCTTTCATCTATAACTTTACAAAATGTGTTTTTGCCAATGACTGTGCTGATAAGCTGAGCAAAGGGTTTACGTTTGTGCCAAGTAGATCGGCAGAAGTTGCAAAGTTATTGATAGATTTAAAATTATTTCTGCGTAGGTTGAATCTGATGCATCTATTTAGGAATAGTGTTCATAATAACGTAAGATGATGCTTTACAAAGTGCAGCACATTTAATCCACCTGTTACTGTGACATTGTTAATATTTGAAAAAATGTGTGATTATGACTTTAGGGATATGCTAAAGATGAGTAAAAAGGTAAACAAATATAGTAATCTTACTGCAGTCAAGACTACCCTGGTGAATAATAAAAGCATAAGGGTTATGAAACCTGATAAGGGTAGGGGAGTTGTCATAATGGACTGCAATGAATACAAAGAGAGAATGTCAAAACTGTTGGATGATAATGATTTTTATGATAAAGTGTTTATAAATAATGTTAACGCATCATATAGGAAAATTGATGCTACACTTGAGGAATGACTGTTTGATGATTTAATTAAAGTTGAATTTTTTCATTGAATGTACTAACTTGGGTGGCTATAATATTTGTGTGTGTGACATACTTATGGAATTAGTGTTAAAAAAAAAAATGTGCTTTTTGTCAATGGTGAATATTATTGGCAAAGAAAAGGGTGGCAATGCGGGCAGCATGCACCCTCATTTTTGCCAATATAGTATTGCTACAATGGGAGAAAAAATTTTTGTTTGATGTTTTCAACCCCTCACCCGGGATTATATATGAGATACTTGGATGACTTGTTTATTTTTGGAATGGATCCATGTCTGAGATAGAGGACTTTGTATTACATTTGAATATGACCACTAATTTTTGAATTTACTTTTCTATCAGACGAGAACACTATTTGGATGTTAGTATAGGAATTAATAAGGAATTGGGCACCTTTACTAGCACCATATGTATAAAACCAACATATTAAAATGTGTTATTACATTTTATGAGCAACCACCCATGTCATCAGAAGAAAGGAGTAGTCAAAGTGCAGTTTATTAGACTGGCCCGCATGATATCGGTTGATGAAGTATTTAAGACAGAGTGCTCAAGACTCTCCCAGATGTTTTATAGGAGAGGATACCTTGAGGGGTTAGTTACAGGGATGTATAAGGAAGTATTAAATAAACCGCAGGGGGATATATATATATATATATATATATATATATATATATATATATATATATATATATATATATACACACACACCCCATTATTGATTTATGGGACTACGAATAAGTCCCAACATAATATGTATACGAAGAGAGCCAATTTTGGTAAAGCATTTATTACTACCTATATTAATGAACATGATGAAATAAGCAAAATATTAAACAGGAATGATTGGTCAAGTAAGATGAAGAATTAAACATCTGGAACAAGTTTTGTTGAAATGCAGTATATTGCAGCTAGAAGAATCTATTTTAAGGATGTAATAGTCTTGTTGTGCGAAGGGTTTGAGAACATTTAAATACCCACCAGTCTAATTAAATTTGATGTTACATAAAGACCTCATAGAATTATTGACTGGCAGGGTTTTGAGTATTTGGAGTTACTAACAAAGCATAATATATGGCAAATTGAACAACTTACAACAGAGACTATTGATTTGCACAATGTTATTAAAACTGACTTAGCCTTTGATTACCATCATGTGCAGTATAATCAAATATTTGGGAATACTGACAAAATAACTGGTGATATTATAAAGAGAAAGACCAATAAGATAAAGAGAGACTTGAACGAGTATAAAGAAGGGCGTGCCTATACTGCCCCTGTGGGCGGTCATAACAACAGCCACACTGATAATATGAATGTAGATGAGGGAGGAGTTGGAGAGAATGTCAATCAACAAGAAGAGACATTCCCTTTAGAGTCCATGTCAGTCAGGAGGTCAGAGCGGATGAGAAACACGGCCTCTTCATACCAAAGGCATCCGCAATGGGAGCAACACAACTTTTTTCCGAACAATCGGAATGGAGGTCGATGGGGGAACCCCAGGAGATGACTTTATTAACCATCATTGAACAGAGGAAGCCTGTAATCATTAATAATGCTGCTGGTGACTTTTCTTTCATCTATAACTTTACAAAATGTGTTTTTGCCAATGATTGTGCTGATAAGCTGAGCAAAGGGTTTACGTTTGTGCCAAGTAGATCGGCAGAAGTTGCAAAGTTATTGATAGATTTAAAATTATTTCTGCGTAGGTTGAATTTGATGCATCTATTTAGGAATAGCGTTCATAATAACGTAAGAGGATGCTTTACAAAGTGCAGCACATTTAATCCACCTGTTACTGTGACATTGTTAATATTTGAAAAAATTTGTGATTATGACTTTAGGGATATGCTAAAGATGAGTAAAAAGGTAAACAAATATAGTAATCTTACTGCAGTCAAGACTACCCTGGTGAATAATAAAAGCATAACGGTTATGAAACCTGATATAATGGACTGCAATGAATACAAAGAGAGAATGTCAAAACTGTTGGATGATAATGATTTTTATGATAAAGTGTTTATAAATAATGTGAACGCATCATATAGGAAAATTGATGCTACACTTGAGGAATGACTGATGATTTAATTAAAGTTGAATTTTTTCATTGAATGTACTAACTTGGGTGGCTATAATATTTGTGTGTGTGACATACTTATGGAATTAGTGTTAAAAAAAATTTGCTTTTTGTCAATGGTGAATATTATTGGCAAAAGAAAAGGGTGGCAATGCGGGCAGCATGCACCCTCATTTTTGCCAATATAGTATTGCTACAATGGGAGAAAAAAATTTTGTTTGATGTTTTCAACCCCCTCACCCGGGATTATATATGAGATACTTGGATGACTTGTTTATTTTTTGGAATGGATCCATGTCTGAGATAGAGGACTTTGTATTACATTTGAATATGACCACTAATTTTTTTGAATTTACTTTTCTATCAGACGAGAACACTATTTGGATGTTAGTATAGGAATTAATAAGGAATTGGGCACCTTTACTAGCACCATATGTATAAAACCAACATATTAAAATGTGTTATTACATTTTATGAGCAACCACCCATGTCATCAGAAGAAAGGAGTAGTCAAAGTGCAGTTTATTAGACTGGCCCGCATGATATCGGTTGATGAAGTATTTAAGACAGAGTGCTCAAGACTCTCCCAGATGTTTTATAGGAGAGGATACCTTGAGGGGTTAGTTACAGGGATGTATAAGGAAGTATTAATAAAGCAGGATATATATATATATATATATATATATATATATATATATATATATATATATATATATATATACACACACACCCCATTATTGATTTATGGGACTACGAATAAGTCCCAACATAATATGTATACGAAGAGAGCCAATTTTGGTAAAGCATTTATTACTACCTATATTAATGAACATGATGAAATAAGCAAAATATTAAACAGGAATTGACACATTTTGGTGCAAGATAAAGAAATGAAGGAATCTATTGGTATGAAACCAAGTGTAGTGTTTTCAAAAGGTCTATCCTTCAAGGATATATTTGATAGGATGGGTAATAGTAGATTGATATCCAGTCTTTTTTTTTTTTTCAAATATATTTTTATTGCATTTTTTCTTCTTATTTTAACACAAGAAAAGAATATCACAGAAAAATATAAGAACAGGTACTAGGAATATCAAGTTGCAGTAATCCTAATAAAGTATATGTAACATGAACCATCAGTGTTAAACTAACCATGTGCAAAATTAACTAAACAATCAAGCTGTTCGTATTGAGCTATAATACGGAAAACTACACAGAGATAATATACAACATATTGAAATCTGACATTAAAACACTTGCATCAAGACATTCTAGCCTACCTAACTTGCGTTACATCTTTTACTCACTATATACATTGATGTCACCTTGAATTTTCATCTTATATGTATTACCATGACTTGCCCATTGTAGTTGTGGGTAAACATTTTACAATACTAAATATCTTTAGTTTCCCTTATTTACATGGAATAATACTGATGTTGTAGTCCCTTGTTCATAAATCAGTATTGACCTAAGATTTCAATAAGCATTCTCCAATGTTTCTGATAGTAGGATAGTTTTTTTTTTGGCTTCTTGTAATTAGTTTACTGGCTAATAAGTACTTTATAGCCAGTCCTTTAAATTCTTCTCATCTGATTTTACTTCTATCTAACCAATTTGAGAATGTATGATTTCATCATTACACAGTGTGACTATGAGTGTTATTTTCATAGAAAAACTTTTTTCCGAACAATCGGAATGGAGGTCGATGGGGAACCCCAGGAGATGACTTTATTAACCATCATTGAACAGAGGAAGCCTGTAATCATTAATAATGCTGCTGGTGACTTTTCTTTCATCTATAACTTTACAAAATGTGTTTTGCCAATGATTGTGCTGATAAGCTGAGCAAAGGGTTCACGTTTGTGCCAAGTAGATCGGCAGAAGTTGCAAAGTTATTGATAGATTTAAAATTATTTCTGCGTAGGTTGAATTTGATGCATCTATTTAGGAATAGCGTTCATAATAACGTAAGAGGATGCTTTACAAAGTGCAGCACATTTAATCCACCTGTTACTGTGACATTGTTAATATTTGAAAAAATTTGTGATTATGACTTTAGGGATATGCTAAAGATGAGTAAAAAGGTAAACAAATATAGTAATCTTACTGCAGTCAAGACTACCCTGGTGAATAATAAAAGCATAAGGGTTATGAAACCTGATAAGGGTAGGGGAGTTGTCATAATGGACTGCAATGAATACAAAGAGAGAATGTCAAAACTGTTGGATGATAATGATTTTTATGATAAAGTGTTTATAAATAATGTTAACGCATCATATAGGAAAATTGATGCTACACTTGAGGAATGACTGTTTGATGATTTAATTAAAGTTGAATTTTTTCATTGAATGTACTAACTTGGGTGGCTATAATATTTGTGTGTGTGACATACTTATGGAATTAGTGTTAAAAAAAAAAATGTGCTTTTTGTCAATGGTGAATATTATTGGCAAAGAAAAGGGTGGCAATGCGGGCAGCATGCACCCTCATTTTTGCCAATATAGTATTGCTACAATGGGAGAAAAAATTTTTGTTTGATGTTTTCAACCCCCTCCCCCGGGATTATATATGAGATACTTGGATGATTTGTTTATTTTTTGGAATGGATCCATGTCCGAGATAGAGGACTTTGTATTACATTTGAATGACCACTAATTTTTTTGAATTTACTTTTCTATCAGACGAGAACACTATGCATTATTTGGATGTTAGTATAGGAATTAATAAGGAATTGGGCACCTTTACTAGCACCATATGTATAAAACCAACATATTAAAATGTGTTATTACATTTTATGAGCAACCACCCATGTCATCAGAAAAAAGGAGTAGTCAAAGTGCAGTTTATTAGACTGGCCCGCATGATATCGGTTGATGAAGTATTTAAGACAGAGTGCTCAAGACTCTCCCAGATGTTTTATAGGAGAGGATACTTGCTTTCTCCGTTGCTTTTTTTTTAAAACCTGTCTCGCTATGTTAAATGGGTTTAACATAGCGAGACAGCTTTAAAATAAGCAACGGAGATCTCTGTTGCTTATTTTAAAGCTGTCTCGCTATGTTAAACCCATTTAACATAGCGAAACAGTAAAAAGCAACGGAGATCTTGCTTTCTCCGTTGCTTTTGCCCACAGCTCTGATGTACTGCGTAGGCATGAGCAGTACATCAGAACTTCCGCAGAATACCAGACAGCTGTGGAAGGGCAGTAAGGAGGCATTATACAATGCCATTATTTAAGAAAAGTAATTTTTTTTTTCTTAAATAATGTCATTGTATAACAGCAATAACCCACGCCTGGGTGTGGGTAATGCTGGATTTACCCACAGTTGGCTTTGGAAACCACGCCAACCATGGGTAAATCCAGCATAACCCGCACCCAGGTGTGGGTTATTGCTATAATAATGCCTTGTATAAGCATATCTCTGGTAATGTTGGGCATACATTTAAGTTTTCTGTGTTAGCAAAAGTGCAGAAAGATAAAAGGGGGGAGGGACCCTGGGAGGAAATAGTGGAGATTTGTGAGTTGTGGTGGCAATTAAACCTTAATGCCACTGTACCCCCAGCAGTTAATTAACATGTTTCCATAAGTAGTGTTCTAAACGTTAAATCTTTACATGCTTCTATATAAAGTATTTGGTATTAATTATTAAAGTATTACTTTTTATGAATACTATATGTGTGTGTGTGTGTGTGTGTGTGTATATATATATATATATATATATATATATATATATATATATATATATATATATATATAGATAGATATAGATATATATGCATTTTTATTTTATGTGCTCATTTACATATCAATGCCCACTTTTAGGGTAACATGTTTATTTAGTTTTGCAAGTTTCTGTATTGGTTGGGAAGGATCACATGACTTTTAAATGGTACTATTTAAGTAGTAAGTGATTTTGCATGAAGATGAACTCTGATGAAGTCTTGTATTATAAGCAGACAAAAGTGGTTAGTTTTGGAATAAATTTGTACTTCAACCTGCTTTGGCTCATTGTATGGTGTATTTATGGACTGTGCATTAATATTTTCATTAATGACCTACACAAATCAACCAAAAATGCCTCTGTAGTAGAGTATGCAGATGATTCACCACTCATCTGTTCAGCTAAAAATAATGAAAAGTTACAGAAACCAAAACTGGAATCCCTCTCCACTGTATAGGCATGGGTCTATAGCTTTCAGCTTCTACTGAACCCCCTCAAAAACAAACTTTCCTTTTTACTCCTAAAACATTCCAAAAGAACTAACCCATCTTCACCATAATCTCTCTCTCAATAACACCACAACTGACACTGTTTCAAATTTTAAGCTGTTAGGAGTATTAATCATTGAAAATATGAAATTTGATATCAATATAAAAGAAACAGTAAAAAATGAGACAGAAATTTGGTCTCCTCTGAAAAATTAACCTGTTTTAACTAAAGAACAAAGGTACACAAAGCCAAAGCATACCTTCTTCCAACCCTTTTGTACATGGCCCCCATACTTATCACTCTACAAACCACCCAGCAGAACTTACTAGAACAGTGCTATAATTAATTGTAAAATTCTCAGCTAAACTACTGCACAGGTCATACCATTGCATAGCTCTAAAAAGGCTCGACTGATTAGAACTGCCTCACTGCTTATCTTAGACTCAGTTGAACATGACACATACTCTGAACCACAACCCTGAAAACTGCCTAAGTTTAGCCAATAGTCTTACTCTGTATACTCTAAATAGAACCCTATGATCAAGTGATAATGACTTATAAAATGAGACCAAATCAACTAACTCAGCAGGAGACTGTTTTCATGTCATGTCTCAGTAATGTGGAACATCCTTATATTCACACAAATCCTTTAGAAAAAGTCCTAAAACCCATCTCATGGACTAACTGGAATTACTCTTGCTCCAGCTCTGGAGCTAAAATACTGTTTCTTCAAACTTAATCCTATATTAATTACTTCACATTTGCTTTCTTTTAAACCCAAGCTGATATTCTATGCTTTCTCTCTCATTACTACAGCTTATCCTCTGGTTATTTTATATCCATGTTCCTCCATATGTTGGTTTGCTTGTGGTCCATAACCTTTATCAATTAACTATAAAGGTGCACTCACTGTTAGTGTTAAATTTGACTGAATGCATGGAGCTCATATATATTTATAATTTGCTGAATTTTCAGACTTTTTTGCTGTACAACTGTCTGATAATTGTACTGCAAAAAAACATATTTATTGTTTTATGTAAATTCATGTGAGGCTTTTCTCCCTGGGCCTCCTGAAAATGGGTTCTGCCAGTCAGATCATCCAGGTCAACAAATGCAAGTAAATAAATAAAAATGTATCTGATGTATACACACACAGTTTCTGAAATGATCATATGAATCCCCATCTAAGGGACAGACTGAAATGCTCCTTCAAAGGTCTCTCTTTCTTGCAGGCAGCAGCCACCAGAGTGAAATCTGTCAAGAGGAGCCTTTCTCTATGCCTGTTTTTTATAGGCAGGCTGGAGGATCTTAAATAGTATCCTTGGATTAGGCTCTGCCATGCCAGGTTCTCACCATGCCCTATTTGCAACAAATATGATCATGCAATCAGCAGGAGGGACCACCAAAGATGTAGGTAGAACTGAGGAAAAGCCTCCCACTAAATCTCTTCTTTAGGGAACACTCAGTCTAGTAGCCAAGAACCCTTTATCTCATTTATTTTAATATCTTCCCAAATTTGGGATCTATAGGAAGGGACTGGGGGGGGGGGCACCTTGCTTGTTCAAGTCAGTGTCTGGGTTCGGGAGACTCTACCTGTCAGTCCACATCTCTCCTATTATTCTTCCTCTTCCTGAGGATACTCATACTGGACTCATCTAAATGTTCAGGAAAGGATTCCCCTCCAGACACCCAGGACCGTTAGCAGCTAGTCAATCCTATGTGCATTTGGGGAGATGATGAATAATTCAAGGCTTCAAACTGGAAGTGTCTTAGCATGGAGTTGAACCTGAGGCAGAATCTTTAGGATCCAAGAATCAAAATGGTTGCACTGATATAGTTTCCTCTGCATCAGCTAACAGAGTCAAAATTGTCAGCAGCAACCAAAATCAACATCCGACATTCAAAGGCAAGTCAGTGGTTCTGAATCTTGAAACTGAAGCTGACCCCAGTGCTGAGGCAGGTTTCTATATCCAGAGCACAATCACTGCCAATGGTACTGAAAAAGGGGGTCAAAACCAATGTAGACAATGAACCACTGACATCTGTTCCTGAAGTATAGTGGGCCGTGGCACTAACAGGGTTGGGGTCAAGGCCACCAGCATCAAAAGAGGTATTAGTGCTGATGTGAGAGGTTCCATCAACTCTGCCTGAAGAAATGGGCTGTACTGCTATAGCTGGGAAAAATCTTTTCTGGCTGCTTTAGGGAAGGGAGAAAGAGCCTCTCCTGGTCCTTCTGATTCCTTTCCTCCTTGAGGCTGCTTTTTTCATTCCTTTCTCCATCTGCTGGAAGGAGTTCTTTCAAAACAAGTTTATTTCGTTTTCCTGAAGTGTCCTACTGTCAAAAGGTTTTACAAATGGTGCACTGGGCTTCCAGGTGTTTCAACCCCCACCCGAGGCATACAAGACAAAGGTCATGTTTAGTCTTATGACTGTACTTTAAATAAAAGGTTATCAAACTGCTTAATCCGCATAAGGAAAACTGTGATGTTTGTACATGTGCAATCTGCTGTTTTATAATGAGGTTACTCATTCCTCCTGGTTATGCCCCTCCAGGTTTCTCCATTTTTCAAATTTCAGCACTAAAGTCTCCTAGTAGAACTACAGAGAAAGAGCAGACGGTAACTTACCAAGATCAGGGGACCTGTAAGTTCACATATGCATGGATGTGCATGTGTGTGTTTGTGTGTGTGTGTGTGTGTGTGTGTATGTATATATATATATATATATATATATATATATATATATATACATATACATATATATATATATATATATATATATATATGTACACACGTGTGTGTGTGTGTGTGTGTGTGTGTATACATACATATATATATATATATATATATATATATATATATGGAGCCCTATCATATGATAGGGACCTCATTTGACTGAAACTCATTTAACTGAGACCATAAGACTGAAATTTCAAAATATTTCAAAAGACTGAAAAGTCACTTGACTGAATCCTATAAGACTGAAACTCATAATACTCAATTTCAACATACTAAATTTTAAACTAGACCATATAAAACCAGACTAGGTGGAGGGCCATGCACCCCACACCACCCCTAACAATATATACTAACTCCAGGATTGCACTACAGTGGGGAAAAGGGCATAGTAGTGGCAGCATGTAGACTACTGTAAGGTACATGAAAGGTATATACCCTTTTTCCCACTGTAGTGCAATCCTGGAGTTAGCATATATAGTTAAGGGGGTGTGGGGGACATATCCCCCCCCCCACTTAGTCTGGTTTTATATGGTCCAGTTTACAATTTCGTGTGTTGAAATTCAGTCTTAGGGGTTTCAGTCAAATGACTTTTCAGTCTTTTGAAATTTCAGTCTTATGGTTTAAGTCAAATGCGTTTCAGACAAATGAGGTTTCTATCATATGATAAGGATCCATATGTGTGTGTGTGTGTGTGTGTGTGTGTGTGTGTGTACGCATCCCTATCACATTGCTGAAATTTCAAAACTCCGAAGACAATATGGCCGAGACCATATCGCCAAAGTTTTGAAATGCCAACTGTCTATTGGTATCGCCGTATAGTGCGGAACCCGGGATTTGCTGTTTTCCTCACTGTAGTGTGATCGAGGGAGTTGGTATTTTTTAAGTAGTAGGGAATGTGGGGGGTTGCAGGGGGGCTAGCCCCCCTGCAAAAATATACAGGTAAGTTGTTTTTTGTTTTTTTTTTTTTTTTCGGAATTTCAAAACTACGGTGATACTGTCTTGTCCATGTCATTTTCGGAGTTTTGAAATTTCGGCTATGTGATAGTGATCCATGTGTACACACACACGCACGCACACACACACACACACACATCTATATTCTATATATATATATATATATATATATATATATATATATATATATATATATACATACACACACACACACACACACACATGCATACACATATTATATATATATATATATATATATATATATATATGTACACACACACACACACATACACACTCATCACAGTTAAGACGTCTGCTTCGATTCTCAGCTAGAGCGTCTTCTGTGTGGAGACATGCGTGAATGGGCGTACCTTCGTTGAAGGTTGTGCGTCAGAGCTGGCAACTCGGTATGTAAAAATCTACTGCCAATCATTAGCGGACTGGAGTTCCGCTGTGGTGACCCCTAACTGGGAAAAGCTGAAAGAAGACACAGACACACACACACACACACACATATATATATATATATATATATATATATATATATAGTTCCCTTTCATAAGACTTAAACATCAAAAGCCTGAAATTCATAAGCCTGAGACCAAAAGCCTGAAAATTCAAAAGCCTGAAAACGCGAAAGCCTGAAACCCAAAAGCCTGAAAACACACAAAATACATATACTGACTTTAAACAACATAAACCATATTACTTTCCACTAATTATAAGCAGGGAGGCAAGCCCCCCTGCACCACCCATGTGGGGGGGCTGCGCCCCCCACACCCCCTGCTACTTAAATATATCAACTCCAATACTGCCCTTCATTACACTAAGTGCAATCTCAGAGTTGATATATTTAAGTAGCAGGGGTGTGGGGGGTGTAGGAGGGCTTGCCCCCCTGCTTATACTTAGTGGAAAGTAATATGGTTTATGTTGTTTAAAGTCAGTATATGTATTTTGTGTGTTTTCAGGCTTTTGAATTTTCAGGCTTTTGGTTTCAGGCTTATGTTCATTCAGTCTTATGAAGGGGAACCATATATATATATATATATATATATATATATATATATATATATACATATACACACACACACACACACACACACACACATACATATAGATAGACATATATAACTATATGTGTGTATGTTGGTATCCCTCTCACAAGTGTGACATCCAACATGGTAATAAATGTCCAAAAAACAAGCTCAGTTTTAAACTCAGTTTCATCCCCAAACCCCCACCTTATTAATTTCTGCCAACTCTAAGTCAGCCCCTTTTCCTTACCTCAAACCTGCAGATTAACCTATGAAAAAACCCTTCCCTAGCAGTGCCACTATTCAAACAAATTTTATCTGCTGGTATTGCCAGAGTTTTTTTTTTCAGTCAACTGATCGCAAAAGCAGAACATTTGTTTTCCTTTTGGATCAGCTGACTTCAGGCTTTTTGATTTTTTTTCAACTGAGTGAATTTCAAGTTGAAGATTATGGCTGAGAGCGTTTGCAAGTCTTCACTTCAAATTTTCTATTACACACATATCTGTTGTCAGACATTTAGTCATTGGTTTGTTTTACTGCAGACAAAATCTGTGGTTAAAAATTATCAGTTGTAGAAAATTATGCTATACACAACTTGCTGTTAACTTGAGTATAGCATAATTCTGGCTTGGTGGTTTTTTTTTTTTTTTTTATTTTTTTTTTTACTGGTGTGTATTTTTGTTTATGGGTATGTATTTCAGTCTATTGGTTGACTGCAAATATTAAAAGTGGTGGTCACATTTGCGAACAATGTATTTCATCAGTTCTGTTTTGCCATTACAGGCAGAACTGTGTCTGTAATATATTATTTCTTGCAAAAAATGCATTACTAGATCCTGGTAGCAGAGAACCCTGGCAACAAAGTTCAAGAGCTGCAAACATAGCTTCTGTCACTTTTGTAACTGAAACTGGATGATGTATTGTATCTTGCTCTATTTCATCTGCAATCTGTTATACTATACTTATACAATATGCATGTGTGAAATCCATCATGGTACTAAATGTCAAACAAAATAAATACATAAATAATAAACTGTGATTCTAACAAAAAGTGAATCACAAAACATCACTGTTCATCCATTAAAGCATTTTTGCCATGGGTGCTACACCCTTCACACCCCTGAAACTTATAAATATTCACTCCAAGATCACTATACCTCCAAGTAGGGGAAATATTCCAAAGCACCAAATACATACACGCGCACACGTAACAAACTCTTCTACATACAAGCGATTAGAATTTCTTCTAGTGAATGCTAACATACTCTTTTCATTTTTACATTGCTGACGTTACTAATTTTTATTCTTCTTTGCATTTACCTGTACAAACCAAAACTTGCAAAGTAACATACTTTCTTTCAATGTCTAAACCTTCTGTACAGCATTAGATTTATGGAAAACTCCTGTCAGTGGGTGAACAAAAACACAAATACAGCCTGTTGCATGTTAAAGCTTCTAAACTGCATTCTATGTCAGTTTGTATTGCTTATTTTGTCAGGTGCCTTGTCTATTTTGGGTAACACCTAAGGAAAAAATGCCCTTTGGGTCTAGATGATTTAAACAGTACAATGTCAATCAAACAACAATGGAGTAGGCAAGACTGGAGAATATTAAGTGACGTACAAAGAGTACCAAACTGTACAAAGCATTACAAAAAATGCAAGCTGTACCACATTACAGAATGAAGGTGAAGGTAGGGGATAGTACCAGGAATGAAGAGCACTGCAGTAAGTTGGTTCTGTGCTACACAACATAACAGCTATTTATTTATTTATTTATTCATTTATTGACTGGGATCCAACTGGGTCATAAATCCATTTTCAGTGGAGACCCAGGGAGAAAAGCTCCAGAAGTGAGGAAAAACAAAAGTGATAACAGTAAACATATATATATATATATATATATATATATATATATATATATATATATATATATATATATATATATACATACACTATATGTTATATGTATCTATGCAACCAATTGTGCAATATGAAGTCAGACGATTACACCAAAATCTTTTGTTTTGGTTAACGGTGTCTACTGAAGTATTTTTATATGCCATTTATACTGCACAGGATGTTTCTTACTACCTTCTCCCTGTGTTGGAGAGGCTTAGGAGATGAAGTGGCAGATTGGAAACACTTATTTAGGAGTTGTCTCCTTTTATGGGTCTTTAAGAAAGATGTTCATGAGGTCTTGTTGGTAATTGGCCTGGAGTCTGGCCTTTTTACCAACCCCCCTATAATTAATAACCAGGGTTCCTTTGTGGTTTGGGTATAATTAAGTTTAAGCACTCTGTCTGTAATCTATTATTTTTGCTTGCAAAATAAAAATGCATTACTGGATGTTGGAAGCACAGATCCCCACCAACATTTCAAGAGCTGAAAATATTGCTTCCATCACTTTGAAATCTTGAGATGGGAAATTTTAAGCAGAACTCTACTAGACACAATATACAGAAATGGAAAATACTCAATGCTTCCTTAGCTGATCGATTACTGGGCACTGTGCAAGGATATAATAATACCCTTTTTCTAGGTGGGATAATTAATTACAAGGTAATGGTTTACGGAAAAGATAATTAGTTACAGATCAGCTTGTCATACTAGCTAGTCAATTGGTTAGCTCCAAGTTAGTAGATGAGGAAGACAGTTAACTGTAGAAAAAGATTCAGAATATTTTAGTTAGCTCTCTCCAATACGCTCTCTACCATCAAGACTGTATATGATAGTGTGTTAGAGAACCATTAAGTTTACTGTTTACTGCACAGGTTATGGACCACACATGACAGATTGGCATTCTGTTTAGTTTACAGGTAAAGTCTGCAAAGATGACTGCAAGTCCTCAACAAATGTAATGAGCTTCTGAAAATACTGTAATCCTGCCCTTTATTACAAATACTGTCATATGCATTTCAATACCTAAGGCTTATACATTATCTAGTTATGTAAACATTCTCTGCATGGCAACAACAAAAAGACTTTCAATGTTGATAATTCTTTAACAGTATGCTTATTTAAGCTTACTTGCATCTTACAATCTCAGACAAGCTTACCTGATGGTCTTTAAAGCATTGCGACTTAAACACAGAGCAACAGGCACTGCAACAACATGCATTTTCTAAATAACAAGAAGAATAAATCAACAGTATAAAAATATGACAGAAGACCAGAACATTCTGCAAAATCAAGGACAGATGAAAAGCCACTGTAGTACTTGTGTCTACCTTGGATGGGGGATACTCTGCACACTTACATTGCATAACTGCTCCTTGCCTTGCTCGGACACATCCAGAGTCACTACATGGGGAGTGGGGTACAATAAGTATGTCACAATTTGAAATGTCTGCTGATGGTGATGGCCCTGACACATTTGTCATACCTCTCAACCTCAGAGCAAGAAATCTGTAAACAGCCATACATAGAAGTGGGACAACGGCCCAGAAATAAGGAAAAATTTTAAATATTGCTCTTTATAAACTTAGAAAGATAATAGAATAGTAGGTAATGCATTAGTATGAATTTTCTAAAGGGTATGAAATCTGAAACTCAAATGTCTGTCATCATTTTCTAACTTCAGTCTTTAATGATTTGCCAATAATTTGCCAGAAAACCACAATTTTATTGAAAAATGGACCACAAATGTGATGGAAAAATATGAAATAGCCACACAATACAGCTGGAAACCTGTCAAAGAAGGGACACTTTTTAATATTAGTACTGTTAAGTTGAGCAGCTGACAAAATAAGAGAATCTACATGCATTTCTGAAATAAAAGTAATCTGTAACTCTGATCATTACAATTATTTATTAATTGCAAACCCTCCATGTTTCTTCCAAAACTGATATTTTGCAGAGGGATTATTAGGGGAGAGCAACATTTTGAGCCAAAATCAGGGACAGTTGAGAGGTTTGAATATACCTAATTCTATAAAGTGATTTATTTGCGCTTACCTCTCAACCTCTTAATGTAAGAAATCTTGACAAGGCCAAATATATTGGGGGAACAAACAGTACTAAAAACTGCTCTTGTATAAACTTAGACAGTTGATAGAATAACAGGTTTTGCTTTAAGCATGCATTTTTCTGATGGGTATGAAGTCTGAAACTCAATATCTGTCATTACTTAGTGACTTCATTCCTAAATCATCTGCCAGAAAACCACAAATTTTTTGAGGAACAAACCAATAATAAGAATCAAAAATCTATTCAGTTAGTGAAAATTTGGACAGTTGAGAGGTATAGTTCAGCCGGGAGAACTGTGTGGCAGAAATCCTACACAACAGACTTAGCTCCCTAGGTGCGGACAATAAGTACCCCCCCCCAAAAAAAAAAAACGAAGATCTACGAGAAACAATTGCTTCAATCTGGCTTCATCACTTTCAGTAGCATTCAGACTCAATCAGTGAAAATATTCAGTGACAAAAAAGTTTATGCTTGTAGACAGTTGATTTAACTGGTTCCTAATCGAACACATCCAACTAAGAACTGGGAGGGGGCGTACCTGAGCTAATCAGATAATCAATAAACACCTTCCTGATTGTAAAAGTAATGTCTTTCAGCTTTTCCCAGTTAGGGGTCGCCACAGTGGAACTCTGGTCTGCTAATGATTGGCAGTGGATTTTTATGGTGCTGAGTTGCCAGCCCGATGCCCAACCTTCAAAGAAGGCACACCCATTCACACATGCACCTACCTGCATGTCTTTAAACATCACTCGACCTCGGGGAGAACGTGCAGACTCCACACAGAAGGTGCTCCAGCTGAGAATCGAATGGGAGAACCTCTTGCTGCGAGGCAACAACTCTAACCACTGCCTCTAAATACCTTCCTGATTGTATTAAATTATATTCCTTGTATAATACAGTACAGTTGTTAGAGGGTTTTTAAATTTGTTTTTTTAACATTTTTCCAGTAAACAATGAAACAAAATGCATGTACCAATAATGACAAAACTGCCCAGTTCAGAACATTTCCATCATAAAAGTCTACACAAACTTTTACAATCCACCAGTATCAGTAAATATGCACAATCTCTGCAGAAGTAAAAGTCATCTACATAATTCCAAATTAAAGAGATCTGTAACTACTGAAGAGGTTGCTGCTAGCAAACAACTTTATATTTCATTGTTTCACATACAAATAAAGTGCCTGTTGCCCTTGAGGAAAAGCCTCAGTGGTGCAGCGGTAGCGTTGTTGCCTCACAGCAAGAGGTTCTCCCATTCGATTCTTGGCTGGAGCACCTTCTGTGTGGAGTCTGCATGTCCTCCCCGTAGTCGAGTGGCATACGAAAGACATCCATGAATGGGCGTGCCTTCGTTGAAGGATGGGCATTGGGCTGGCACCTCAGCACTGTAAAAATCTACTGCCAATCATTAGCAGACCAGAGTTCCACTGTAGCGACCCCTAACTGGGAAAAGCCGAAAGAAGAACAACAACATTAAAAAATGATAAGCTACTAATATTGAAATAGGGAATGCAATGCAAACTGATAACAGGTTCGTAGTTACTAGGTGTCTCCGCCAAAGAGGACATTCTCAGGACTGCAGCATCTATCCTCTTTAAAAGTACGATACAGTATTAGCAATGCATCTACATACTGTGGGAGTAGAACCCACAGCCTTCTGCGTCAAAAGCAAGTATTCAACCTGTTATGCAATTAACAATGCAAGCAGACTTAGCATAAGCAGCACTAAAGTTCTCTTTCCCTGAAGCTCTCAGTTCCTTGTAAAATCCACTCAACTGTATCTCTCAACTTTGCAGCACAAGAAATCTGGAAAAAAGACAAAATTTATTGGGGGGGACAAAAGCCCAAAAATCAGGGACACATTTTAAACATTGCTTGTATAATCTTGGAAAGTTGCTAGAATAAAATGTTGCATTACCACCATGCATTTCACTGCAAAGTCTTGAACCCAGAACCTTGTGTACTACAGTCAGAGCCACATACCACTATGCCAAATCAGCTGTTTCTTGAAAGACAGGAAGGCTGAAACTTAAATGGCTATCATTTAGTGAATTCAGTTCTCACCATAGCTCTCAACCTCTTTGCGCAAAAAACCTGGACAAAGCCAATAATGGGGCAGCCCCAAAAATAGGGACAAATTTCAAATACTGATCTTGGAAACTTAGAAAATTGCTAGAATAAAAGGTTTTGTGTTACCATGTACTTTCTGAAGAATATGAAGTCTGAAATTCAAATGCATGTCATTATTTAGTGAAGTTAATCCTTCACTGATTACAAAAATCCAGAAAACCACAGATTTTATGAGGACCGGAAGAGAACAGAACAAAAATATGAGGCAAAAATCTGGATAGTTTTCACCAGTGGTAGTAGGTAGGGAATTCAGGCTCTTGCTACCTGTACCCAAGGTACAGGGTTTGAGCCTGAGTAACTCTAGCCACCAGGTATATTTATCTGAGGCATTACACACACACACACACACACACACACACACACACACACACACACACTGTACCTGTATATTCCCTTGTAGCATTCCTGGAGGTGAACCTTTGCTACACACACACAAAGTGTAACTGTATAGTCCCTTGCAGCAGCGTTCCAAATTCGCTTCCCTTGCAGCAACAGCCAAACACGTACGTGACTGCAGACGTTGCAGTCTGATCCCCTTCCAGTCTACTCAGTTACAAACTGCATAGACTTCTGGGCATCTGTACACTGATGCCTTCTCTTCATAATCTGGACTGGTTAAACAGCAATCCGGATTTACAGAAACCCAGAACTCGCTGAGCAAGCCTGCGCAGTTCGAGTTCTGGGACTCGCAGCTAATTATTTTATTTTTAAACTTTTTTCAGTATTACAGCTGGGGGCTGCAGTCCGATAGCACTAGCTGCCCCTGACTGTTTGTAGAGCTCCTTTTGTTTGAACTGTTCTTTATTTTTAATTTTGTTTTGCTTACCAGACATTTTAAAGGAGACTACTCATATAAGGATAGTAAGTCCTGGAACAGGCTGTATTTAATGGTACAGCAGACCCTAAGACATGATGGAAAAGACAAGGACAAGAGTTTTTTTTATATATCCACTGCAGTTTTAAGACTTTAAATCTGAAGACTTTTGCTGGAGAAGGATCTGGTACATATTTTTGTGATTTTGATTTTGAACAACATAAACTGTAATACTGCTTGGTTCATGCTGAACAAAGTTTTATAAATTGAAAAAAAAGATTATACCAAAGGTACAGAGATGGCATTTCAGAAGTGCAGTTAGTATCTTGAGTTTCACAAATAAAATAAGAGAAAGAAGATAATAGCCAGGACAAAAGGAACATTAAAACAAGTTACCTGGACAAAAATATAGGTCTGAGGTTTGAAGACTGACAAAAGTTATTCCCAGCACATTTTCCAAAGTACTATGGACAGGATATCTCAATGATACAGATACAACATCCTTAATTAACTAAGCATTGTTAAATAGGGAATACAGCAGCAATCATAGACAACACCAAATACAGATTAGAACTGTAAATTCATAGCATTCCTGTTGAAAACATGCAGAAGTGCTTTGTGCCAAAATAAAATAAATGTCATATTTTCCACATGCTGTGTTGCACACACAGTACCAAATGTCTTTTGCTCTAATCTCACAACACCCTTTTCAATAGGGGGACATCAAAACTGAGTGAAAAGCTAAAGTAATCTCTGCAGTAGTCACAGACACAGCAAATACAAGATAAGAAGGAGGGATAATACTAACTTATGACGCTAGTTAATTCCTGTTAGAAAGCTGATGTACTAAAACATTTACCAGGTACAATAATATGGACCACCACATCCCGTCTCCACTGAAGCCCAGACGGCCAGCATAAAAGGGGTTCTTTTTCTGATAACAGCTGCCTCTCTTTCTTCTTAAGTTTGTCTTGTGCCTTCTTTCTTCTGAATCTTTTCTTGTTAAGAGCATAGACAAAGCGTGACAGACGGACCTCTTTATCGTTCTCCAGCAGCTCCAGTTCTAAAAGATAACGGGCTCCACGTAGCCAATCTGCACGCTTCTCAACATTCACAATTTGCTGCAGTTTGTAGATCCTGCAATGAAAAATGCATTTGTTTTACACTGCGCATCAGTAATGAAGGTTTTAATAGTCACTTAGTAAATATGATTTTCAGGGTCTGCTTTGAAGTTCAACAGATGAACATACTGTGTAATCAGATAATAAAACAGTAGAACAGTAGAAGAACACTCAAAGTCTTACCTTTTACAAACCAGACACATTATTTAAACATTTCTATTAAGTCTGGATTCAGTGCACAGTTGTAGCAAACCTGACTGTGTCCTGGAAAACATCTTCCTTCAGTGGTTGCATATACAAGATTAGGTATGTAATGATAAATATTTTCAAATTCCATACATAATGCAAAACATGTTATTTGGAAACATGCACTGAACAACAGCACCGGTACTTTTACATATTTTTAAAAATAATTTAATAATCTCCCCTTAAGACAGTTTAAAAACCCAGAAACCAAATCTACCCCCATGTCCCATGACAAGCACATAGTCTGCCATCTAAAAAAATCAGGAATGTGTCACTTAGAGAGAATCTGCCACTACTAGGTGATAACTCTCTGAACAGTCAAAACCATGGCAGGTAATCTGCTAGTCACTTAAGTGACTTCGGCACTCAATGCTGTTAAACGAGACAGTGGACTTGACTTGGTTTGGTTTGCCTTCCTATTTGGACAATTCTACATTTAGAAATTAAATATGCTCATCTGTAAGGCCAAGTAGCTCATACATTACAGAAGACGCACATTAAAATAAACTTCAGGTGTACAATGAACCGAAATGAAAGTTTACTTTCTATGTTCGCCTCCTTAATAAATGTAACGATCACAAAAAGTTCTGTATATTTGTGAACTAAAATGTTGGCATATATAATGTAGCTGGAGGACACTGGCAAGTCTCACAGTATCCACTTGTGGAGTTAAATTTGCTAGACTTGGTTACTTGAGACATCTGCCACTTTCTCACAGGGTTCACTCTGATCAACAGCCACTCTCAGGTCTCCATCACCTTTAGCAAGTGGTTATGAACTCTCAGTTCAAATTCTTGCAGAAGACGCATGACAGAAAATAAACAATATATTGTTCTGCCTTGCCCAGTCAAAGACAGAGGTCACACGACCTAAATTGGAATAAATGGTGGTGCGTCATTATTTAAAATCCTAGGGGGAACCAGTGTCAATTACATGTCATTCATACTCCTATACCATCACGAGAGACGGGTTGGTGGACTCCCTAGCAGAATACCAAAGGAACCTATAGATTATCAAAGGATATAAGCATATTAATCCCAGATATATCTGTTATTTTTCTTGTTTAAGGACCCTTTTACTTAAATGTACTGGCTGACTCATATTTTGGACTACCAGAACTTCAGCTTGAATGGGGCAGTGTGATTGATTCAATTTGCTTTCCTCTGCTAAGTTCCTATAACCCTCATTACTGAAAACAAAGTCATATAGTATCAGACCCATAAGGAATACCCCCTGGATACCACATCTAGACAATATACAAATTACTACAGACAAGTACAGTACAGTTGTGTAAGTAAACTAACAATGACAGTAGATGCTCAAATTATCACTGCTGCAGTAGCCTTAGCTTTATGGGTTATATTGTGCCAAGGATATAACAGCTGGCCAGCTTCCAAAGCTTCAGAGCACCTTCCACATGCTCAAACCATTAGGCACCTCAAGCTGAGCTGCCTAAAATAGGGTTACCACCTGTCCCACTTTGCGAAGGACAGTCCCTCTTTGGGCAGTTTTGTCCCGACCAAAAATATTAAAAATGGCAAATGTCCTGAGACTGTAGGACATAATTACGTCCCATATTTTATGTAATAGTTGCATAAAATAGATATTTCTGTATGTAAAATACCTAAATGTTACAAGAAACAAAATAAGCAACTAAACTGCTACAAGAATAAGCTTTCATTTAGGCAAACAAATAAAGTTCTATCCTTTGTACTGACAGTGGGTATGTGTCTGCCTGTAAAATATGTGTGTCCTGAAAATGTCCCACTTTGGCCATTTGAAAAGGTGGCAACCCTAGCCTAAAAAGGTCACAGAAACACAAAAAAAAAGCTCAAATAAATAAAAACGACTCTGGAAAGCAACAGCAGTGAGAAAGTGCATAAAGCGCTTTGCGTTTAATGACAAACTTCTTCAGATGCATAACTACAAAAACATAAACTTTTACTTAAATAAAGCCACCAGGAAGTGCTTTAGCCAATCAGCGCATATGCTGTGGTGACATCAGCTAAGAAAATTAACCCTTCCTGTTCTTCTACTAAATATAACAATACAATTCCACTTCTACTATTCATAAGCAATATGATCAAGGCTACAATTTTCGAAATGCATCTACAACTATTAACTATAGATGCTACATTATAAAATAATAAAAATATATCTATAATGATAAAAATGCAATATTTACACTTACAAACAATTGCATTAAGCTACCCTAACAGTGAAGCCAGATGTATGTACATATAAAATGCATGTAAAAATACCTGATCTATACAAAGTATAAGAACACATTATGTTTCTACTACTCATTTATAATAAAACAAGGTTACAATTCAAATGCAATACCTTTATAAACCATTACAAATATGTATATAAATGCTAATATATATGAAAAAATAAGTACACATACCTTCATTACCAAAATAACTGACTAACTTGAAAATAAAAAGTAGGTAAATGTACATTTAAAGCGCAACTACAGTACTTGTAAACAGTACAGGGAATACTTGCCCAATTATTATACATAGTCTTGAGTAACAACTTCTGAGTTGTTTGGCTTCTGCTACATACCTACAATCCTCTGCATTACTAGCTGAGTTAAGTACAAACTTGCAGTGTTAAAGACTGTACTGCATTTTATTTTATTTTTCTGTGCATTTAATTGTTTCATTGGTCTGTGTCTCTCTGTAGTTATTTATTTTTCTATGTAATTGTTTCATAGAATACTGTGGTCTCTTTCTGTCTCTGCAGTTAGTTTCCCAGCCGTCCTCCCTGTTCTTGTTCTGGTATTAATCTTGGTGGCTTTGGAATTGTCCGCCCCTCCTGTAAATTTGTGTTTGTACACTCCTCCTGGGTCTATCTCATTTGCTCTCTCAACCGAGTACAGTGAGATCATATTTTGACTTCAGACACTCCTACCAGTCCCATCTGTTCAGCACTATCCCAGCTCTATTCCAGTCTAGTGTCACTAGCTCATTCTACCTAATACAGAGAGAACATTTGTGAAGGGCAAGCCACTTAGGTCTATAATTTTGAATGATCTTCTGTTTCTCCTTTCTCCCGTTCCACTTTCCAAAAAAAAATCCTAAGCTTGTTTCCTGCCTTTCATGTAACTAGTTTAGTCCAGATACAGATTTGCTGTAACCAGGACTGCTTGTAAGTTTCTGAGCCCCCAAAGCCATTCTGTGTTAGAGGGAAGCCTTCTAGCTTATCAGTGGGAGTGGTAAACATTAGGTAGCCTATCACAAGAGTGGTTTCTGTCCCATAAATTGTAGTTTATTAGCTGTTTGGCAGTTTTTCCATCTCTTTCAACTTACTGGTTTAAAAGCCCGTGTTTGCGCTTGTTTCCCACCTTTCCTATAACTAGTCTAGTCCAGATACAGATTTGCTGTATCCAGGACTGCTTGTAAGCTTCTGAGCCCCCAAGCCTTTCTGTGTTGAAGGGAAGCCTTCTAGCTTACCAATGGGAGTGGTAAGCACTAGGTAGCCTATCATAAGAGTGGTTTCTGGCCCAGAAATTGTAGTTTATTGGTCGTTTGGGCAGTTTTTCCATCTCTTTCAACCTTCTGGTTTAAAAGCCCGTGTTTGCACTTGTTTCCCACCTTTCCTGTAACTAGTCTAGTCCAGAATCATATTTGCTGTATCCAGGACTGTTTGTAAGCTTCTGAGCCCCCAAGCCTTTCTGTGTTGGAAAGAAACATTCTAGCTCATCAGAGGGAGTGGTAAGCACTAGGCAGCCTATCTACCACAAGATCCAGGTACAGATTCTTAGTTTTAGCACTTGAATTTCCTTATTCGTGCCCAGCACTTGTTCATAACTTGTTGTTAGCACTAAATAAGCTACAAATTACTACAGCACTCAACCCTCCTCTTTACCTAGTGCAAAACAGTTTTTGCACTTACTTTCCTCACTTGCTTAGAGAAAAAACAGCTCTTATAATCACTTTCCTCACTTGTCTAGAGGAAAGTAGTTTTTTTTATTCAGGCATGTCCAAGGGTCAAGCTCCCAATGTTCTCTCCTGTCTATCTGATGAATCTGGGCATCTTGAGGCAATGTAGCAATTGCCTCATGTACACAGACAACCCTCTCCTCCTACCACCCAACACCAGAACCTGTGAGAAATGCACTTATCTAGCCAAACTGGAGGTAAAACTCTCTCCAACCAAGACTGCACTTGACAGTCAGGAGGAGAAGGTAAACAGTTGCATCACACCACACTCATCACTTAGTCCCACTAAACCTACACCACCAAAATCCACACATAGAAACACAAAAACATTCGCAGAGGCTCTCAATAATAATCTGCTCAAGCAACAGGGACTTCCAAAACAAATGCAAGTAAAATCCACCCCCAACACAACCCAAATGACACATAGCCCACAGACTCAGTGTGCCAATAAACCACAGCCCATAAGGCAAACCAACGTACCCAACACACTAGTCATAAGTGACTCTATAGACAGGCACACTGATGCCCCACTCACCAGGCTAAACAAAGAGAAGGTTACTGTCAGATGCCTGTCAGGCCAGGATCCACCACATAACCCACGCACTCAGGTCACTCCACGACAACTACAAATATGACTCTGTCATTGTCCATGTTGGTGTGAACGACCTGAGACATACGTCCCTGGACTACATGAAAAGAGACATAGAAGAGCTCTCCGATCTTGTAGCCCAGGCAGGTATGACCCTAGCCCTGAGTAGCATCCTGCCATTGCCCAGAATGATACCGCAGTACAAGGACAAAATGACTGACTTCAACAATTGGCTAAGCTTCTGGGGTCATTCTAAGGGGATCCAGTATCTCTCTGCCTGGGATGACATGGTCGACAGACCACGATGATTTGCCACAGATGGTGTGCACCTGTACCCCTGGGATTCCGGATACTGGCTAAGGTTCTTGCCGCCCCTATAGTGCCTTTTTTAGGCAAGATTCAAATGACAACTTCACCACCATAACAGGAACAGGCAAAAAAAACTGAGGGTAATGCTACTCAATACTAGAAGTCTAAATCTCAAAATGCACTCACTCGAGGCACTCCTTAAAATGGAGAACATCGATATCTGTGCAGTGACTGAGACCTGGTACAAGGCTCGAGAGAGCACCCCTGCATTACCAGGCTATTAACTCATACCACACTTTTCGGCCATCTAACCTGAACCAGAACACCAAAGGCGGAGGTGTGTCCATATTCATTAAGGGTATCCACACCTCCAGGCTAGTTGCGCAGCATAATGCATTTGAGGTTATCCAAGTGCAACTAAATCTGAGCAAAACTACAATCCAAATTGTAGCTTGCTACAGATCCCCCACCATGCTCCAGGATTCCCACTCCTCCTTTCTTGATATACTGGAAAATATTAGGGTTCAACCAAACACCCTAATAATGAGTGATTTCAACTACCCCACCATTAACCGGAAAAACTACTCATGTACAAGCTCCTTCGCTCAACGTTTTCCTGAATTCATAAATTCCAATGCCCTGGATCAACTTATCTGCACTCCAACCAGGGGCAACAATATCCCAGACCTAGTCATTACCAACATGAGTGACCAGTGTTCCACACCTGAAATCAACTCCCAGTTAGTCAGATCTGACCATAATCTAATCACCCTAGATATCCGCATCCCACCCCCACCCACCATTAAGAAAACTACGGTAAAAAATTTCTGCAAAGCCAACTTCATACTTCTTAAGACAGAAGTGGCGAACTTCATGACACCCATGCAGATGGACTATACAGTTACGACTGCTGAATCCTACACAAATGCACTCTATAAGCACTTACACGAGTACATGGATCGTGCTATCCCAAACAGAACCAAGACTCTATCCTCCAAAAAAAGGAAGCCAATCTGGTGGTCCCCTGGCATAAACAAACTATACAACTGAAGGAAGAAACTGTTGCAAAAGAGAGTAAAATCCCATGAGTGGAGAAGCTGCCTGGTCAGCCTCAGTAAGAAGCTGAGATCCCTTATAAGATCCTCCAAAGCTAGCTATGAAAACAAAATCACCACTGATTCTAAGGGCAACCACAAAGCATTCTATAGCTATGTCAAGAATCTCAATGCCAACACCCATATCTGCTCTGAGTTACAGCACAATGGCACGAAAATTACAGAACCAACTGATATTGCCAACATCTTGGCAGATAGGTTCAGTGCTAACTATATCCTCCATCTCACCCCCTAAAGAGCCTATATCTATACAGGAAGTATGCAGAGTCCTTGTAATCACATCTATGCAGGTAAAAGCTGCACTCTCTAAAACCAAAAACACAGCATCCATGGGACTGGACAACATCCCCAGGCTGCATTTTACATGAACTTCAGAACAAACTGGCTCCCCACCTAAGCACCATGTTCAATCATAGTCTCACATCAGGCTTTGTGAACACTGAATGGCGCACATCAACAGTTATCCCACTTCACAAAGGGGGAGCCACCACTGATCCTGGAAACTATTGCCCTATTAGCCTGACCAGCCTGGTCTGCAAGGCCATGGAACGTATCATCATGGAACTCATAAACAAAGACATTGGTAACCTCCAAACTCTGGACCCCACCCAGTTTGGGTTTGTGAACGGCAGATCATGCCTTCTGAACCTGATTGACTTCTTTGAGGTAGTCACCAAATCCGTAGACAAGGGTAAGGTGGTTCACACAACCTATCTTGACCATGCCAAAGCTTTCAACACCATCCCTCAGCTCAGTCTGGAATTATAGCTAAACTCACTAAACTAGGTATAAATCCCTATGCCACAAGATGGGTTGCCAACAGGCTCAATGACAGAACCCACACTGTAAAAGTTGCAGACTCCAAATCTGACTTCAAACCAGTGACAAGTGGAGTACCACAGGGTTCAGTCCTGGGACCTCTCCTGTTTGGTATCTACTTCTCTGAAGTACAGGCTAACACAGAAGGCCTCTGGCTAATGAAGTTCGCAGATGACTGCAAACTAGGAGCCATAGTCGAGTCCCCAAATGATGTGGACATCCTACAGAAGGGCCTCACTAAGACAGATGTCTGGTGTCAGAGGCATGGCCTCAAGCTCAATGCCAAAAAGTGCATAGTCATCCCCTTTGGTAAAAACTCTGTACCCATGAACTACCACATTAACGGCAGTCTACTTAATGCCGAATGTGTGACAGGAGACCTTGGGACCCAAGTGGACAGTAGTCTCTCCTTTGATAATCACTTTGCCACAGTAGTCAGGAAATCCTTCGATGTGCACACCTCATCACAAAAGGTTTCTCATACAGTAAAAAAGAAGTCATTGTTCCCCTCTACTTGGCACTCAGACCCATTATAGAATACAACTTTTGGAATGTACCTCACAAGACATCTGCAGCAGCTAGAAAGGCCACAGAAGTACCTCACAAACAGGATTACTGGCATCAAACAGATGCCCTACACTGACCGTCTCAAAAAACTCCAGCTTTACTCTGTAGCATATCTCCTATTCCAAGGAGATCTCTGTCTAACATATAAAGCTATGTTAAACCCAGAGCTGTTGGACATGCTACACATTAAGAAATCCCACTCCCTCCGAGCTACACGCTCTTGGGACAGAAACCTTGCCATCACAATAAACAGGACATGTTGGAGGGAGAGATTCCTGTCCCAGAGACTTTCTACACTCTGGAATAAGCTACCCATCTATGTCAAGTAAAGTTCTTCATTAGCACTCTTCAAGAAAAATCTTGATGAGTGGATGGAAATGGGAAATACACCCCTGGGATCACTTCTGTGGCTCTGCTCGACGGGCACAGGAAATTAATTTTCTTGGGTGGCGTAAGCCAGGGAACCTTGTTGGCTAAGCTGACTTAGGCCCTTGGGCCGATAGCCTAGTACCTACCTATGAACCTACAGATCATGAATATACACACTAAGGATGGATCTGTACCTAATCTGCATTACTAATGTCATTCACTGGGATTAACTATTCAGAATGATAAAAACGAGTGTGCCAGTAATGCAGTTTAAATGTATATCAAAAATAGATCATATGGCAAGGCTAAAGAACACTTACAGTCATCTAGTTAAACGTTTTCAATTTTCGTAAACATCTAATTGAACACATATCACTGATTCCTGGGAAATAGTATGCATTGAGGTGAAGCTGCCAATAAAAGTTCAAGTTCTTCAAGTTTCAAAGAAATCGGACCACCCCAAATGTCTTGTCGGACTTGGTCAATAATCTTGAACTTAAATTTGTGGTTTGGAGCTGTTGCAATATGCTTAGCCAGTGTATTCTCCATTTTTCTTTTATTAACGATTAATTAATTAACCACCCTGGCATAATCAAAATACAAAAATGGAGGAATGGCTGCTGCAGCAGTGACCATGTGAACATCAGCTGTTGTGGTAGGTTTACGTAAACAACTGTACTATGTTCACATTGATCACTGCTGCAGTAGCCCTACTTATATGGGTAGGTTACCCTAGCTTACAATATTTGACAGGTGTTAGGGTCCAGGAGTCCCTGGAGAAAAGTCTGTTCTAGACCTACAGGAGGAATCAAACTTGTATTGCTTTGCAAAATTATGTACAGAGGACCAAGCTGCTGCTTCTAGAACACTTCCAGAACACTTCTAGAAGCCAGCCTTTTCCAAAAAGGAGCCATAATGCCATAGATGAACCCAAGGCCCTGGTAGAGTGGGCCTTCAGCCTGCCTGGAATAGTTTTGTTATGGTAAGAATAAAGAATAATAAAAAGTAATAGCCTAAGACAACCGTTTTGCTTTTTTTTTTTTTTTTTTTTTTTTTACACAGTTTGCATTTTCTTTTTACTTTTACAAGAAATGAACAACTGATCCGAAGATCTGAAAGATTTGTTATGTTGAGATAGCACCTGAGTTGTCTGTGGACATCTAAGGAATGAAGTATCCTTTCTCCCTCATTTTAGGTTCAGGAAAGAAAATGGGGAGGTAGATAGTTGGACTTAAAGTAAGCTTGGATACCACCTTAGGCATAAAAGGATTAGTTCTCAGAGAAACTCACTAGAATAGCTTGCAGCTCAGATACTCTTCTTGCAAAGGTCAGAGCAATCAGTAAAACATTTTTCCATGATAAGAACCTCAAGTCAGCCTGATGAGCTGGTTCAAATGGAGCAAATGTTAGCTTTTCTAACACAAAATTAACATCCCAAGAACAGCCACCAGTTTTCTCGGAGGTCTCTTATACAAAACCCCTTTCAAACACATTTTGATACGAGTGCCTTGAAAGAGGGGGATCTACAAGCAGACATGCTAAAATAGGTGATAAATGAACTATGATGAAGAAGAAAGGTCACAGGACAGTAATTCGTACAAATATTATAAAACCATAGAACAACTAGCCCTGAATGGGTGCTGTTTATCTATCATTTTCTAGTAGCAAACTTTCTTGCCTCCATTAGTACCTGCTGCACACCCCCAGTAAACAAGTGCCTTAAGGGAATTATGACCCTGTCATCCGGGCAGTTGGCTAAATGGAGTCATGGTGTATCAAATTCATTTCCAATTCTTATGTGAGTAGATCCATTCTGTGAGGGAGTTTGTGGTAATTTACCTTGGCCATTTCCAAAAGAAGGGAAAACTACTGTTGCCTAGGCCAGAAGACAGACACCACAATGATCTTAAAGAATACCTTCTGAATCTTCAGAAGTACCCTGGATACCACAAGAAAGGGTGGAAAAGCAAACGGGAACAATCCTATCCAAGGAAAGGGAAAGGTATCTGTCTTTCCAGTTTTGTTGCATGGAGTCCTGCAGCAGAGTGTCACCAGCTGAAATGTACTTGAGCCACTTTCCACAGATGGATCAAATCTTGGAAGGCTCCCTCATCAAGTTTCCATTGTGAGGGTCTGCCTTTGTCTGCCACATAATTTTGCTCTGAAAGGATTTAGGATACTTGTAGAATGAGATTGTGCTGTAAAGCTATATCCCAAGCTAACATGGCTAGTCTGCAAAGTGGGTAAGACGAGGATCCCCCTTGCTTATGTACCAAATGACTACAGTACTGTCTGTAACAACTTGTAGAGGTCCAGAGGACCAAACGCAATTCAGAGAGTTGAGTGCCTTGATCAGAGCAAGCATCTCTTTTATATTTATGGGCTTGCATATGTTGTTGGTGTCCCAAACACCTTGCACTTTTATCCCTACTGAAACTGCCCCTCCATGCAAAGTCTGAGGCATCTGTGTTGACTGACTACTTTGGAGTGGGGGGGGGGGGTTGAGAATTTTAGACCTGGATGCAGGGACATTTGCTGTCTCCACTAAGTGATTTCTCTTCTGACAAATGACAGAACTGGGATTTGAAAAGATGAGTGTTGGTGCTCGGACCAAGGAGGCTTGTATGCAGTGACACACAAATTCCTGTGACATTCCCTCAAAATGATGAAAGTCTGAGAGGAAAACCCTAGAAACAGATCTAAATATAGTTCTTTTTTCTGTGGAATAAAAGCTCTTTGAATTGTGGCGTTTAGCAGACACCACAGAAACACAATCCTGTGTAATGAAAAGACGTAAATGTTCTCTTGGAATCCTAGCTCGTGCAGATCTCTCACCAAAGTGAGAGATTCTTGACACTTTGAAAAGGACTCTGCAAAGATAAGCAAGTCATCTAAGTATGGAAAAATGCACATAACCTGTTGCCTGCAATCCGCTATAACTGGAGCTTAACACTTTATGAGCACTCATGGTCAGTGATAGTCCAAAGTTTAGGGCAGATAACAGAATGTGATTCAAACACACACAACTTTAACAAACACTTGAAGTCTGAATGAACAGGGACATGATGATAAACATCTTTTAAGTCTACTGTTACCAGGAAACTTAAATGAGGAAGAAGGGTAACAGGTTGTGAAGTGACATCATTTTGAACTTGGGTACTATCACAAATTGGTTTAGGAAAACAAGATCCAGAAAGTACAGTTGTGTACACTTACAATAAATGTAGATGTTCGAGTGCCTTCACTGTTGCAGTAATCACATTTGGGTTATCCCTGCTGCGGTAGCCCTCAGCCGGCCTGAATACCAGAGACCTAGTATTTCTGTGTCAGTTGCTGTAGCTTAAAGACTGACATCAGGTCATCAGGGGGTATAAAGGAAGGTAGCCAACGCAATTACATCAGTTTTTCTTGCCCTAACCGGTCAGGAGTCCCCAAAGTAGGAGGGCAGGCTCTGGTGGCAGGACCCCACCAGTGGAAAAAATACCAATATGTCCCTTCTAAGGAAAGGAGAACAAGGACGAAAGGTAACAAAAAGAAAAAAGGGCACAGAGGGAGGGAAACCAGGACTGCAAAAGTGAAGACACTCGAACATCTACATTTATGGTAAGTGTACACAACTGTACTATGTTCTTCATGTTTCACTGTTGCAGTCATCACATTTGGGTAGATTCCCAAAGCTGCGGAAATGGGTGGAGGCAGTCAAGGAAGCTAGGGGCTGGCTAGCATGCCCTGCAAGACTGAAGAGGCAAAACCTGCCCTGGATTTAGAAAAGAGAGGCAGGTGGTAATGTTTGGTAAAGGTGTGAACAGATGTCCAGGTGGCAGCCTCCAGGATGTCTCTGGTGGGGACTCCTCTGAGGAATGCTGAAAAGGTGGAGGCTGCTCTGGTGGAGTGGGTCCTGACCCCATTGGGAGGAGGCTTGCCATGTTGTTTGTAGCAGAAATGGATGCAGTGTGCTGTACATTTGGAAATGTTTTTTTTGGAGATGGTTTTGCCGTCTGCCCCTGAAGCAAAGCTAACCAGCAGTTAATCAGATTTTCTGAAGGGTTTAGTCCTGTCCAGATAGTATCTGAGCTGTCTGTGCACATCTAGAGAGTGGAGAATCCTTCCCCCCTTGTTTTGAGGGTTAGGAAAGAAGGTGGGCAAATGGATGGATTGGTTGAGAGCCACACTGGATACTACCTTAGGCATGAAGGATGGATTAGTTCTGAGGGATACCCTGTCTGCACGGAAGATGATGAAGGGTTCCACTGCCATGAGTGTTGCAGCTCAGAGACTCTTCTGGCTGAAGTGATGGCCAGAAGGAAGCCAGTCTTCCAGGAGAGAAATTTAGCTCCGCAGAAGAATTTGGTTCAAATGGAGGCAGGGTGAGCTTCTCCAAGACAAAGTTAAGGTCCCAAGTCAGTGTTGGTGCCCTTCTGGGGGGGACTCAAGTTGCTAGCCCCTCTGAGGAACTGCTTGATCAGAGGGTGTGAAAAAGGAGGCTGCTCAGTGGGAAAATGAGCGGAAATAACAGAGGCATGAATTTTTACAGAGGAGAAAGAGAGACCACTGTGTAGCATGTAGTAGGTCAGCTAAGTAATCCAGGATGAGAGGGAGGGAGGGCTGTTCTGTATTGGCTCCCTTAGCCTGGATGCAGGTGCAGAACCTTTTCCATTTATCAGCATAAGAATTTCTGGTGCTAGGGGGTCTGGCTTCTTGGATAACATCCAGAACCTGTTTACTGAGGAGGGCAGATTGGTTAGGGGTCAAGTTATAAGCCAAGCTACCAAACTGAGTGTCTGCAATTGGGGGTGCATGAATTCCCCATCCCTCTGGGTTAGGAAGTTGGGAATATGAGGAAGATTCCATGGGGGCAGGCTGCACAGCAAGGGGTATCAGTGCTGTCTGGGCCAGTCTGGAGCTATGAGAAAGGTCCTTGGTTTTTCCTCCCTTATTTTGATCAGTACCTTGGGAATGAGAGGTAGGGGAGGAAAGGCATAGACTGAGAGGTTTACCCAGGGGAAGGACAGGCCATCTACTTTCCATGCCATGCAGTGATGCTCCCTGGTGCAGAATTTCCTGAGCTGACAGTTGGTGTGGGAGGCTAAGAGGTCGACCTCTGGGATTCCCCACTTCTGAGTTATTAGTAAAAAGGTGTTCTGTTGAGCTGCCACTTGTGGGGTCCAACAGTTTTCTGCTTAATTGGTCTGCCAGGGAGTTGAGAGAGTCTGGCAGGTATCGTGCTAACAGGTGTAGATGCATGGAAGAGACTGTGAACCAAAGGGTCATGGCCAGCCTGCACAGTGGGTAGGAGTGAGTCCCTCCCTGCTTGTTGATGTACCACATCACTGTGGTGTTGTCTGTTTTGATTGGGAAAACCCCTGGAGAGAGAATGGGTTTTGAAAGCTATCAAGGCCTGCTGCACAGCCATCATCTCTTTTAGACTGATGTTCAGGGGGAGTTGCTGGGGGTTCCACTGGCCCTGTATGCATCTGCCATCCAGGCGTACACCCCAAACATAATCTGATGCATCTGTGGTGAGGGTCTGGGCGGTGGGGAGAAGGGCAGTTCCTTGCTGTGGCAGCAAGCTGTTGCTCACCAAAGAAATTCCTCCATCAGGCAAGGAATAATAGGTAAGAGAGTTTCCAGATCTTGAGAGTGTTGACACCAAAGGCTCTTTAGGTACCATTGAAGTTTCCTCATATGCAGTCTGGCATATGGAGTAAGGAATATGCAAGATGCCATGAACCCCAGAGCTTGCAAGATTTCCCTTGCAGAAAGCTGGGGCCTGGTGGCCAGTTGAGAGAACTAAGCTGATTCAAAACTTTATTTCTCTGGTGTTAGGCATGCCATCTGGGATGCTGTGTCCAGACTTGCTCCCAGGAAGATTATCCTTTTGGTAGATACCTTTTTGGATTTTTTTTCATTGATTGTGTACACTAAGAAGGTTAGTAGGTGCTTTACAAAGGCCAGATCTTTGAGCAGCTTTTCCTGGCTGTCTGCCTGAATAAGGCAGTCATCTAAGTAGGGGTAAATTTGAATATTTCTTTGTCTGCAAAAAGCAATGGCCAGAGCCAGGCATTTTGTGAAAACTCTGAGAGCAGTAGATAAGCCAAAGGGAAGTGCAGAGAACTGAAAGTGTTGAGATCCTGCCCTGAAGTGAAGATATTTTCTGCAGGATTCCCTGATGGAAATGTGGAGGTAGGCCTCTTTTAGGTCCAGGGGGACTAGCCAAGACCTTAGACAGCATGGGTAGCAGCTGCTGGAGGGTGAGCATTTTGAATTTTGGCATCACCAGGAAGGTGTTTAGAATGGATAGATTGAGGATGGGGTGCCAGGTGCCCTCTTTTCTGGGTACCAGAAAAAGTCTGGAGTAGAAACCTTGGCCTATCTGCTCTGCAGGAGAGCAGTGAATGGACTTGCTTTTGAACCTCTGCCTACTGATTTGGTGGTAGATCTGGGAACCCTTTTGGGGTTGGAAGGGTGTGGAAGGAGAATTTGTACCCTTGAGACACAATGTTCAGAACCCATTGGTCCTTGGTAATGGTGGCCCAGGTGCTTGAGTGAAAGCAGTTTTCCTCCTAGGGATATGTGATGGTGGGGAGAGGCGAGGTAGGGATGGGGTAAGTCATTGTGAGTTTTTACCATAAGGGGGTGGCTTAGAATGCCCTGGTTTTGAAGTGGAGGTAGTCCACTGCTTAGATCTCTGCAACCCATGGGACTGCTGTCTTGGAGGTCTGTTTCCGCAGGGCCTAGACTGGCTCCATTTACTAGGTACAGGAAAGAACCAGTGCTTGGAAGGAAAATACCTACTGAACCTAGGGGGCTGTATCTGTAAGAAATCTAACAGTCTGCATAGATTTAGCTTTTTCTTGCATCTTTTTTAACACCTCTTCTGCTTTAGTACCAAATAAGTTATCTTTGTGCAAGGGTGCATCCAACAATTTTGATTTGACATGATCTGCCAGGGGTTGTTCCTTAAGCCATGCATGTCTTCTAATGGTGACTGCTGCCCTGTAAGAAGTTTCTAGGGCATCAAAACCGCAGTGCAAAATGTGTTTAGTTAATTGACCAGCAGAGTGCATTAATTTCTGTAAATCTTTAGATTCTGCCCATGCATGAAAGGAGGACATTTTTTGTTTAATGACTTCCAAGGTATGTTGCTGATATTTAAGCATATGGAACTGACAACTGACTGCCCTGATAGCAAGGGTAGCTGAGGTGCATACTTTTTTTTACCCCATCTGTCCAATGCACTGGGATCCCTGTCTGAGGGGGAGGGATTCTTAGCTGAAGTACCTTTAACCCCTTTTGGGCCTTGAGTAATGACCTCAGGGTCCGCTGTTGGGTTTTTAAAGAGATATTTGTGAGAGTCAGGGACTCTGTAGTACTTGTCTGGCATTCTGGGAGCAGGAGGGAGGGCATCTGGAGTCAAGCTGGATTCAAGGAAGACATCATCTACCACATTTAGGACTGGGGGGATGGTTAAGGGCCTGTGCTGTGGAAGGTCTAGGAACTCTCGGAGTCTGTTTTTAAACTGTGGGTAGTCTTGACTCTCCCATTTGAAAAGCTCCCTTAAAGTATGCAGGGTTTCCCCAAAGGAAAAATCCTCTGGGGGAGAGGCTGAAGGAATAGATTCCTCTGCATCAGAATCCTCATATGTAGAAAGGGGCTGCATGTCCTCATAGTTAGATGCATCAGATTCATCTGACTCTTGTTCAGACAAAACTTCTGGAGACAGATCTCTTTCTTTTTGAGGGAGTGGCTTGCCTTCCCTTAATCAGCATGATACGGTCCTCTGCCATTCTAAGCATTTGTGACTGAGGCAAGGGAACAGGTGCCAAAGAATGGCTGGAAGTCGGTTTCTTGGGGGTGGTTCTATCCCTGGGCCTAAGGAACTCGGTTGGTTTAGAAAGAGCAGTAGCCATGAAAGAAGGCATCAGTTTATGTCTAGATTCAGTATTGCGAAAGACTTCCTTGGAAGCTGGTGCCTGCACAGTGGCTCTGGACCCATCCAAGGTAGAGACGACCACAGGATCCTTAGATGAAGAAGAGTTCTGCGGCATACCGGACTCCAAAAGGGTCTCAGTAGAAGCCTTTGACTTAACTGAAGTGGGCATCAGAGGCTGCGAAAATGCCTCATTGAATTCAGGACTGATGACCAGCTTGGCAGTAGCATCATTGGAAGGTTTAGTCCTGTGCAGCATCGTTGGAAGGTTTAGTCCTGTGTGGTCTTGTCTCTGTCTTTATCTTTACATTTTTTCAGAAGGTCTGCTGTCAGATGGCTTACAGAAGCCATATCGGAATTCGACGACTTTAAACGGAAATATCTGGCTACAATAAGGGCCTGACAACAAATAGTTCTGGCGTTAAAGCACAGAAAAGACAATGAGGGACGTCATGGTCTGGGCCTAGACAAGTGACGCAGTAGGAGTGGAAGTCCCAGTGTGGTATTTACTTTCCACAGGCAAGACAGTTATTAACTTTTTCTGACATCAGTTATTGCAAGAAAAAAGGATCCCCAATGGGGTACTTAGCTTTCGAAGACTTCATCTTCAGTTCGGAAATGAAACTCAGGTAGCAGCCGACCGGCACTTGTGTGAACTGCTTCAGGCTCCACGGCAAGAAAGACTAATGTAATGGCGTTGGCTGCCTTCCTTTACACCCCTGACGACCTAACGTAAGTCTTCAAGTGACAGCAACCGACACAGAAATAAGTCTCTCGTATTCAGGCCAGCCCAGGGCTGCCCCAGCAAGGATAACCCAAATGTGAGGACTGCAACAATGAAATACAAAGACACCTGGTATCAAAGCCTTTTCTTTCTCTAGCAAGAAAAACATCCTTGAATTATAAACCTTTCCCAAACTGGGAAATACAAACAGGGTCTGTTACTCACTGAGACAACATATGTTGAAAAACAGGAGGAAATAGAGGAGTCTGGTCTGATGGATGAAAAATTACTTCCTGGAAAGAAAGAATTTCGTCCCACTGCTATGTGCATCCTTAATTAATGATATTTAGATCCCATTTGTCTGAAACTTTCTGCTGTCAACAAAAGAAATGGAAATTCATACATTCTGGAAGGAAAAAAAGGACTGCGGGGGGGGGGGGGGCAAGATTCCTTAAATATTAATTTGGTCCTATGGAGTTCCTGTATTCTTTTTAGAATTCCCTTGCCATTTCTTCTTAAACATCTGTTTACCAAAATTTTACTGAGAATGTGTATTTTGTTTCTTGCCAAAACTGGATGACAGGCTAGAGAATCGCTTCCATCGTGCTTTCACAATTAGAATAAACTGTAACATATCAGCCTGACAATTCAAAATTCTGAAAATCAAAGTTGTAGAAGCATACACTTTTGTGTAGGATTGGATTAACTGAATGTTCAGCAGCAGTAGGATTAACTAAAGCTATATCTGCTGGATCAGATTTGGATGAGTGCATAAAAACTTAAAAGTCTGAGGAACTTTGTAGAATCCATCGGCCTTTTTAGGGGCAGCAGACTGACTATCAGGAAAATTACAACTTGGCAGCACTGGAGGAATGGGCAAAGTTTCTGGAAATTTCATTTGTAACAGCTCATAGTATTTTCTGAGAGACTGAAAAACCTCAGTGTTGTCCCACTTAAAACACTAGCACATTCTGGAAATAGTCTCAGAGAAAGAGAACCACCCACAGGGAGAATCACATACTGTGCACTTCTTTTACATATGAATCAGAAATCTGATGGGAAAACCCAGCATCTTTCCCTTCGTCTTCCTGTCCAAATTCAGAATTTTGAATCTCTTGAGGAAAAGAGGCATCCCTTTTTCCTTTTACCAAAAAACATTTTATGCATCTATCCTTCCACAATCCTTTTTCCCATTTTTACACAGGGACATAGGGTGTCACTTCAACAGTGACAATCATCTAGAGCTAAGGTTCACACTGCTAGGTGGCTAGCCCTGCTGCAGTTGTTGTTCCATACTGCACAATCACACCCATGGAGAATTTTAGTGTGTCCAGTCCAGCTACTGCATGTCTTTGGAATGTGGAAGGAAACTGGAGCACCCAGAAGAAACCAACGCAAACACAAGAAGGGCATGCAGAAGGCACCCCAGCAGAGAATCAGACTAGAGAACCACCTTATAAGAAGGATCGACAGCCTGCATTAGACTCTGAACCAGATCTACTAAACTACTCCTGTCCATGGAAATTTGAGGAGGAGCAGATACATTTTTAGTTTTCTGTTTCTTTTTTCACAGGAAAAATGGGGCCAACAGAGTTGTTAACAGCAACAGCAGCTTCCCCAGCGATGGGTACAACATTCTGACTAAGTATGGAAGACTTTCCTGTTCCCTCTCCCAGGACCGACAACAATTGCTCTTCCTTGCCCACTGAGGGGACCCCAAGAGCTGAAAGAACATGGCTTACCCCCAGTGCACAGTGGCTGTAAGTGCTACACCAGAAGGATCCAGGCTAAAAGATACGTGGTCTGAGGAACTAGCTTCAGCCCAGCAGAACCACCTACCTGCATTTGAGGCAAATTGCTAGCCTGCTGTGGCGCCAAAGGCTATTTGTTTAACTTTTCCTTTTTGTGCCTTGAAGAAGGACCGACTGTGGGATTGGAAGTTTGTTGCAGGGTCAAGCAGAAAATGGTGCCTCTTTTCCCGGGGAAAACAAGCCGCATAAGCCAGTAGAATTTGAAATTTGTTAAAAGCCATTTTTCTCCATAAAGAAAAAAACACTTTAATACACTTTGCCAGTCCCCAAAGGTAAAATAAATAGTTTCCTGGAGAAAAAAATGGTTTACATTTAGTTTTAACTACTTTTAAACTGACGGGAAAAAGTGCACTTCCGTTTGACAGTACAGTTAAGTCTCCTGACAGTCTACTAAAACACAAACTAAGACAAAAAATAACTTTTCTCACCAGGAAAATACATTTAAATAAACAATAAATTCTAAATTTGTAAGTTTTTTCCCCAAAGAGATCTTATCTGCCCAGCAAAGGAACAGCACAAGCAAACCATTGAATCTCAAAAGTTTCCAGAGGAGCACTCTTCAGTGGCAAGAAAGCTCTGAAAGGCTTGGGGCGCAAACCTATGTCTTTAAGAGCTCAGCTTGACCTGCCTAATGGTTCGAGTACATGGAAAGTTCCCTAAAGCTTTGGTAGCTACCTGGCTGTTGCATCCTTGGCAGGATATATCCCATATAGCTAAGGCTACTGCAGCAGTGTTCAATATGATGAATGTCTTTGTAACAATATAAATATCAGGATATTCACTGTCATCCTTGCTGCTTCAACAGCTAGGGACCATTTATCACTGATTTATTCTTTTTTTTTTCTTTAATTTGTTAACTTGGGTAGACTGATCACAGGCCTGTCTGGGAATGAATTAAACACAAAATAAACTGGTAATTAACAACAACAATACATAAATAAAAAAACAATGGGTTACAAATAATGGAGAAAGAATACATGACAGATGACAGATGACTATCAAAAACTAAAATGGCATAAGGTTATCACTGACTTACCACTTTCAGGACAGTGGCACCTGGCTTAACACTGAACGCATAATAGGATCTCTTGCTTCCTCAGCTAACATTGACTTACCATAAGGTCAACTTCCTAAGGAGTCGCAAAGCCCACTTGACAAAAAGTCACATCTAAGGGTACCCAAAAAGAGCCATATAAGGTTTTGGTGGAAGCTGGAGGGTGAGGGGGGGGGGGGGGGAGTATTGGCCTAAGATGAGAAGAATAAAAAAAACAGTAAATGAGTTCATACTATACTGAATACAATTTGGCTGGAAAGAACCGATTCATTTTGTGCAACTGACTGACCTCAAGTAACCTCCAAGGGTGGCAAAGGCACATGCTTCTTGTTAGTGGTTATTCCACACTTAACCATTCCAACTGAGATGTTACCTGCCAAATGACACAATATGATTAATTTAAACTAATATTAAAATTGAAAGAAAAAATATCTAAATTTCAGTACCCTAAGAAAGCCCCTTTAAGTAAAATGCACAGCCATTTGCACGGACCTTGTCAATTTGTTTTGGCTTGTGCTGCTGTTTGTTTTTTCTAATAATATTACTGGAATATCCAATATCTTGTTTGCAACCTTCTCATCAGACCAAGGCAGATCCACTTATGGATAAAAAAAAGGTGAAAGAAGAAAAGAAAAAAAACAGATTTAATGTATAAACAGAAAGTATAAACATTTTTAGTTTTTTGTACATAGCAAAAAACAATAATCTGGTCTCAACAAGGCTCATTCAGAATTTTGTAAGCCAATATCTAAGGTGAAGTTTAAATACATTATGACAAACAGATGTGCTATTCAGTGCAACCAGAACACAGCAAACTGATTTTTGTCAAGTCTTTTGGATTACTATTCAAATATTAAATGCCACGGAGCTCACTGCTTACTAAGAGACAAGGAAAACAGAAGAATTCTTGTACCTGGAATCCTCTCGTTTCTGGTAAATTTTTATTAAAAGCCTGCAGACAGCAGGAATCTCCTCCTTTAAACTAGAGGACATCTATACACATATTAAGTAGTGATTCTTCCAGAGAACTGAACATTCTATTTCCAGACAGGAGTAACTTAATTTTTTTTAAAGTTTTTAAAGGAAGCACAGGATTTCCACTGTGAGTGAATACATGTACTACTTCACTGATATAGATGTACATACAGGTTCATGTTAAAATTCTGGGACAGGAGCTGAGACTCTAGGAATAACACGGCTGTGTGTGCCTAGAGGGACCATATATAAAGTCCAAGATGTAATCTGCAGTACTTCCACCTCTGAAGTACAATGATCTTGGTACTAGTATATAAAAGTTAAGGGAGTGGAAGTACAACCTCTTGCAAAAATATGGTAGCTCAGCAAATTCGCTGTATTTATGTTAGTTTCACTTTGTTTTCTAAAGATGTGAGACTCAACATTACGACTCTCAAGTCTGATAAGTAACCTGTATACATTCTTTCTTATATTTTATTTACAATGTAGATGAGATTTCTTCCCCCAAACAGTCACTTTTGTTCTTGCATATTGACACACAAAAGAACAATTCCCTTCCATTGCTTAAAACTGATTAAAAGCAAATGTGTGAGTAACGAAACATGTTTCATTTAGCTGCATTGTGTAACTTTTATTAAAAGATAAACTTAAATTTTGGTATTACAGGCAGTTGTATGCTGATATTTATATCAAAAGGTGCCACAGCTCAACTCGTGCACCATTGAGCTGAGTTGTGCTGCAGTGTCATTTACCGATTCATTGTCATCTACATTCCCAAAAGGGCAAAGTCTCATTACCTGGAAATCTGCATGACTACAAATGCTAACATGCCATTACCTGGAAATCTGCGTGACTACAAATGCTAAAGATTAGTTGTGTAAAATCTTACCATAACCATAGATGTCCTTCTCTTCACATGTTGCAGTATTCTCAATTGTGGGATCCTCCACCTCAGGTAACCTGAACGTCTGGCTCCTATGCCAAAGCTTAAGCCTGGATGCTGTCAGGTACGTTGGACGTCACAGCAGGGCCATAAACTGTGGGCCATAAATGGGATGTCTGCATGCACAGACCTCAGAACTGACTACCCAGTCAGACAACAATTTAAGGAAAACATGAAGGATGCCATCCAGACAGGGAAAAGGTCATAAAGGGGGGGTAGGTGGGAGGGAAGGAATACTGAAACATGGAAGAGAAGGACATCTATGGTTATGGTAAGATTTGATACAACTAATCTATGTCCTTCTATTCACATGTTGCAGTATTCTCACTTGTAGGAGAGTACCACAACTCAAGCAGAAGAAAGGGTGGAGGAGGAGGTAGCAGTCTCCAGGAAACTGTGGAGGATGGCTCTTGCCCTGGCAATGTTGTCCAATTTATAATGTTTGGTGAAGGTATGTAGAGAGGACCATAAAGCTACCTCTAGGATAGTGGCCATATCCAGGCCTTTAAGAAAAGCCTCTGAATAGGCCACTGCTCTAGCAGAGTGTGCTTTAACCATGTGGGATAACTCTTTACCATGGAAAGAATAACAGAAGGTAATAGTTTTGCATATCCAGGAGGATATTATCTGTATGGATACAGCTTTCCCCAGGGCCCTGGGGTGAAAGGATACAAAGAGCTGATTGACTTTCTAATGTGTTTGGTCTTGCCCAGATAAATCTTTAGTTGCCTGTGGACATCAAGGGAGTGGAGCACTCTCTCACTGTCACTCTGTGGTGAAGGGAAAAAGGTGGGCAAATGGATGGATTCATTAAGGGACAGTTCATTGACCACTTTGGGCATGAAGGAGGGGTTGGTATGAAGAGTTACCTCGTCTTTGTGGAAGACAGTGTAGGGTGGAGTGGCCATGAGTACTTGCAGCTCAAAGACTCTCCTAGCTGAAGTAAGTGCTACTAACAAGACAGTCTTCCAGGTACACATGTTTAAAGTGGCAGAAGCTGCCAGTTCAAAGGGAGCAGTGGTAAGTTTATCCAGTACGTAATTCAAGTCCCATGGAGGAGGGATAGGTTTTCTTGTTGGTCTGATGTGGAGAACCCCATTAAGAAAAAGTTTTACCTCCAATCTGGGTAATAGGGGTGGATCAATAGGTAAGCAGGCTGAAATGGCTGACAAATGGACTTTTACTGAAGAGTATGAAAGTTATGATTTTAGGAGCTCAAACACATAGGCTAGAACTAGAGAAGCATCCACTTGGAAAGGATCTAATTGCCTTTGAAGACACCAACTGGAGAAAATATCCATTTTGATACATAGGATCTCCTAGTAGTGCATTTCCTGGCCTCCTGCAGGACAGATAGCATGTCCTCAGAATAGAGGTGTCTGAAAGGGATCGGAAGTTTATCACCAACAGGGTTAGGCTGAGGGTTTTCAGATGAGGATGAATGAGGGATCCCTTCTGTTGAGTGAGGAGGTCCACCTTGTGAGGCAACTTGTGGTGACTGCCCTTGACAAGGGATAGAAGAAGGGGAAACTAATGCTGCCTTGGGCTAATAGGGGGTCACCGGCAAGATTTTTGGTTTGTCCTTCTGAATTTTCAGCAGGATGTTCTGAATGAGTGGGAAGGGGGTGGCACTTAGGAACAGTCCCTTCCAAGAAATTGAAAAGACATCCACTTTCCATGTTAGTGTAGGGAGTCTGGAGCAGAATAGCTGAAGTCTGTTCTGAGGGGAGGTAAACAGATCTATCTGTGTTGTGCCCCATCGGCGGTCAATGTCTAAGAAAACATCTCTGTGTAACATCCATTCATGATGTTGAGAGAATGATCTGTTGAGGGCATCTGCCTGATGACTGTCCTGAGATGGAATGTAGACGACCTGCAGTGTGACATTGTACTGGGTGGCCATCTCCCATGCCTGTATTGCTAGCCTGCATAGTAAGTAGGAACTGGTCCTACCCTGCTTGTTGATATACCACATCACAGTGGTGTTGGCTGTGAAGACTTGAAGGGGACCTGGTTGTATTAGAGGGAGGATAGTCTTTAGAGCTAGAAGAAGAGCAGTAATTTCCCTCACATTGATATGTCTCCTGTGGAGGGAGGGCTCCCACAGAGCCTGCACCTTGAGACCATTCATAGTGGCTACCATCCACTGGGTTGATGGGTTGCAGATGAAGGTATCGGTTCTATTTTTCTGTTGGATCCACCACTTTAACTCTTTCTTCAGGCAGGGCAGGAAAGGCACCTGAAAATCCAGGGGGTGTTTGTGCTGGGACCAGACATTTTTCAAGTACCACTGAAACTTCCTCATGTGCAACCTGACCATGGGCAACACAGGAAGAGTGGCTGCCATGAAGCCTAGAAGACAGAGGATCACCCTGGCAGAGATGTGGTTGACTAGAAGTAACTCTTGGAAGTAGCTGTTTAGGGAATAGACCTAGTCTTGAGGAAGGAAGGAAGGCCTTCATCAAGTCTGTCCTTATTTTGCAGCCCAAAGAAGGTTTGGCCTTGGAATGGAGTGAGGGAGGATTTTGTTAGGTTGAGAGTAAACCCCAGACTCTGAAAGAGAGACATAGTGAATAACAGGTGTGTCCTGAGAATGCCTGCCTCTTCTGCTTGGAAAAGGAGGCCGTCCAGATAAGGGTAGATTTGTATGCCTTTTGATTGGCAGTAGGCTACTGCTGGGGCTAGATACTTTGTAAAGACCCTTAGTGCTGTAGATAAACCCAAGGATAAGGCAGTAAACTGAAAGTGTGAATATGGCACAGCAAAGCATAGAAATCTCCTGTAGTCTGAGTGGATGGGGATATGGAGGTATGGCTCCTTCAGGTCCAAAGTGGCCATGAAAGCACTGGGTGAGAGCAGTGGAAGGAGGGTTTGAAAGGATCGCATGCGTAAGAAAGGAGTTTAATAGGGACAAGTCCAGTATAGGCTTCTAAGGGCCCTCTTTTTTTGGGACCAGGAAAAGCCTAGAGTAAAACCCTTGACCATCTTGGCTTGTGGGAATCCTTCTATGGTCCCCTGTGAAAGCAAATCTTAGATGATCTGGGGGTATCAGGTAGAATTGTTTTTTGGAAGGAGGGGTATGCCTTTTGGTACGGGTTTTTCCTGCCAGGTCATAAAGTACCCCTTTTCCACTACTGATAAGACCCAGCGGTCTGAAGCGATAAGCTGCCAAATAGGTAAACAGTGAGAGAGATGGGTAGAGAGGGCAAGGTGATTTAGGCAGTCGTGCATTGTTTGGTCTGTCTGGAAAGGGCTGCCTGAGGGTGGATTGGGAAGAGGCAGTCCCGGGGGATGAGGATGAAGTTTTCCTGGACCCTTTCCAGTGCTTTGAGGAGGAGGAGGAAGAGGAAGGAGCAGGTGCTCTCCTAACAAAAGTGGGCTTAGCAGGGTAGTTTTTGTAGAATTTTGGAACTAGTGAGAACAATAAATGTTTGAGGTCCTGAAGTTCCTTGCAGTTTTCCTGCAAGCTTTTGAATAGTTCTGCAGACTGCTTGCCAAAGAAGAATTTGTTGTCCAGGGGGGCATCTAAGATCTTGTTTTTGAAATCATCAGGAAGGGGTTGTAGTATGAGTCAGGAGTACCTGCACAATACACAGGCTGAAGCAGCTGATCTGGCTGAAGCCTCAGCAGCATTGTAGCTGCATTGTATACAATGTCTGGCAACTTGTGCTGCTAAGGAGAGCTTAGAGACGACCTGGGGTTTGGTAGGGGAATCAGGTAAGGAAGAGAGCAATGAGGTTGCCTAGGATACTAGGTCTAAGCCATATTTAACCATTTGTATCTGGTAATTAATGGCCCTAAAGGCCAGGGTAGATGAAGTATAAATCTTTTTTCCCAGTCTGTCCATCACTTTGCTGTCTTTGTCTGATGGCAGAAGGGAGGAAGAAGGAATCTGCCTGAATTGCTTATCTGGAGCCACTGCAATAAAAGCTGGGTCTGCCATAGGTGGCTTAATGAGGTACTGTGGTCATCAGGGACTTTGTAGAACCTATCTGGCCTTTTAGGGGCTGGAAGCTTGGATTCAGGGGTCTTGGATGCTGAAGCAAAAGTATCCAGGTAAGCTGGAATCACAGGGGGAATAGCAGAGGGAAAGGGAGACTCCATCTGTAGGAGCTCAAAATATCTCTTTTGTAACTCAGTTATTTGAGTGTCATCCCACTTGAAGTACTCCATCATTTTTGAGATAGTTTCCCCAAAGGTAATATCTTCAGTTGGGGAGTCTCCTTCTAGGGAGTCTTAGTTTGGAGAACAGTACTCCAGGGGAGATGCCAGCTGAGAGGTGTATGTGAGAGATTCATCTGAGGAAGAAGAAGAGGAGTCTTCCTCCTGAGTGTGTGTTAGGGGGGATGGAAGTAGCTGAGGCTGGCCTAGGAGTAAGGGTAGGCAGGGGTTGGAGTATGAGAGGCAGTGAGCCTTAGAGCCATAAAGGCCTGAACCAGGGACTGGGAAAATATCTGCCAGTCTGGCTGGTCTTCTGTTGTGGTAGATAGATGTTTAGTTTTCTGTTTCCTGTTCACAGGAGTTGTCTTTGAAATTGTGTGGGAAGGAGAAGGCCTAGGATCAGGCATCAGTCCTGTGGCTGAGCAGCCCTGGTCTGTAACCGTAGATGGCTATCCACTCAAGCCAGGTTCCCCCTCGACATCGGCAGAAGCTGACATCGTAGTAACCTCCACAGATGTGCCAACTGCAGATTCTAGGGTGGCTTCCGACAAAGTACTTGCTGAAATCACCAGTTCTTTCAGACATCACTCAGCCTGTAGACTGGTAGCTGGTAGGATGTCTGACATTAGAAGTGCAGCAGTAGCAGGCCTTGAAACCTTGGCCTTCTTTTTAGGCAGCTCCACCTCGACATACGGTTCAGTCTCCATACCGAGCACCAAACACTTGAGTTGTTGGTTTTCCCACAAATAATTTAAGGGCTGCTAGACAACTGTGAAGGGTTTTAGTGACAAACAACTGACAGATACTACAGGTCATATGGTCGTGGGACTGCCCTACGCAGAAAAAACAAAGCTCATGGAAATCGTTGTGTGGAATTTGGCAACCACACTTATATTTCCCTTCCTAGATGACATCGGCTATAAAAGAGCAACAGCATCCTAAGCCTAAGTGAAAATAAAGAAGATTCCCCAATGAGGTACATATCTGCATCGTCTTCTGAAGTGCAGAGCGAAACGAGCAAGCTGATGTTTGACTGTGACATAGTAGTTCTGAGGTCTGTGTGTGCAGACATCTCATTTATGGCCCACAGTTTATGGCCCTGCATGTGACGTCCCACGCACCTCACTATAGCACATACAACAGCGATTCACACATATGCACTCACTCACTCACACTGGCCCAGTACTCACACAAACATCGACCTACAGATGCATACATCCCCACATTCCCATTCAGACATAGTGCAACTTTACCTGTAGCTGATATCTGTTGAGTTGCTTCACCTTCACCACTGAAAGACATGGGTTTCATCCAAGAATGCCACTGATTTGGTTCCCTGCCTTGCCCAGCACTTGAATAGTTCAGGTATCTATGAATACTATATTATGCAAGTTCTTTAATTGGGCAGCATGCAAAAAACCCTTCTGACAGACTACCACATTAGCATTGCTGCTTAAAGTGAACAGTGGCAGTCCTAGGAACTGAAGGGGGGCTATGAATTAGAACATCAGCTTGTGCTCATCTTGTACATTTTTCAAGCCAAGTAAAATATCAGAAAGGAGGAGCAGAAAGAAGTGAAATATAAAATAAATGGACAAGGCTAAGAAGTAATATTGGGTGGTTAACAAAGACACTAAGAAAGCAGTCACAATGGCAAAGAGCTAGGCATCAGAGAAACAATATCAACTTCTAAAAAATAATTTAGCCGACTGCATAAAGAAACTCTTAACATGTTGCAAGGTAAAGGGCTGAAAGATAAAGAAGACAGTCAGCAAATGCCATTCATAAGGGATGCTGGGAGTAATCTTCTAACCAAGCCAGAGAACATCAAGGACAAATGGAAGGAATACTGCCAGAAGCTCCTAAATGAAGAAAATCCTACAGAAGCAGTACTGCCCCATACACAGTCTACACTGAAAGAAGGAGAATCCAACCAGAAGTATAGGTAGACAGGGGTGAAGGGGTAGCCCCCCCAGGCACAATGTGTTGGGGCATGATCGGCAATTCTTTTTTTTTTTTTTTTTGTAGCACGTAAACAGTTTTTGTAGCATGTAAACATGTCTGCCAGTAGACAATGAGGGCATTAGGACCTGGTGCACTTTTTAGAAGGAAGGAGCACTAGATCATAGATGTCACATGAGCTTTTTTATGTGTGTCAGCATAGGTGTGGGGTGTCAGGCCATGACATTCCTATTTTTTTGGGGGGGGTGTCATCAACTTACTGGCAAGGGGTGCTACGAGCTCCACCCACCAAGTGTGCCAGCTACCACCCTAAACCAACTTAGAAGAAACACAAAGTGCACTAAGGAAAATTATGGGAAATAAAGTCAGGGAAACCAGCAGCCTCAGATGAAGTCACAGCTGATATGCTCACAACATTAGTGAATTAGGAGAGAAATTGCTCCAGGGGTACTCACTAGAGTATAAAGAGAAAGACAAATTCCAGATGACTGGAAAAAAACATCCTAGAGCCAGTTTAAAAAACAAAGGAAATATTCACAATTATGGGATGTACAGGGATATCAAACTCCTGTCACACTGCATGAAAGCACTGGAGAGAGTGACTGATAAATGAATATGCAAAGTAGTAGAACATAAGACAGAAGAAAGGGCAGCTCAGATTCAGATCAGGATGCCGTAAAATGGTGTAATGTTTGACATAGAGAAGAAGCTGGAGATTAGAAGAGTCTGACTGACCAATCCTACTCTAGGTAAAAGCATACAGCAATGCCTGAAGAAAGCAGAGTTAGGCAGTTCTGTGAAGTTTCAAAGTCTTGGAAACAATGGTAGAACTGGTGCACACTATGTACTGGGCCTCAATGACAAAAGTATAAACACTGTTCAAACTCAAAGAGGAGTTCCCAGCGGGAGTGGGTATGCAACAGGGTTGAGACATTAATCCACTCCTGCTCGTACTGGTGATAGATGACATCAGCAAACAGGCTGCATGGGATAGAGATAATGTTGTCCTAGAAATAGACTCTGACCAGGAACTTCAGCAAACAACAACAGAGGGGAATACAAAAGAGAAGTCACATGAGATGAAAATGAGTACAGACAAGACTGTGGTCACGATAGCAGATGGAGAAATCAGAAGACGCTGAAAAACTGATATAGAAGACAAAATAGTGGAACACAGAGTGTTGTGCTGAGGAGAAAGGAAGTCTAAAAATGAGATGAAAGCTATGATCAAAGGTGCAGTAGTCAAGTGGTACAAAGTGGCAGGGTAGTATATGATAGAAAAATACCAAAGAAGCTGAAAATGTGTGAAAAACAGTGATGCTGCTAATGCTACTGTAAGGCACAGAAACCTGAGCAGTAAAGGCAGCCCAGGTGAGGACGCTTGAGTTGAGGACGCTTGAGTTGATAGAGATTAAGTTTGTCTGACTGTTCTGATTGAATTCACTTTGCGCTAACTGTAGTGTGGTTTTACATTAAGAATTACTTTTCTAGTGGAAGTAGAAGGTAGCCTGGTCTGTCTGTGCTGGGGATCACAGACAAAGGCTTTAAGTGAGACTGCTTGTTTGGTCAGAGATCCATTTGCTTTGGTTATCATTTTTCTCTGCTCTTAAAAATTCAGTGTGTTTGCACAGTTCTTGGCTCATTTCCACAGAGCCCACAAACACGTGGCTTGGATCTAATGAAATCCTAGCAAAGATAAGTACTTTTATCTTTTTTTGCACTTTTATAAGATATTTATGAGTACTGTTGCTGTATTTTGAATTATTTATTGTAGTTTTCTGCCCCTTATAACCATATAGGGCCCTGCCATTCACAGATCCTGAGGTTAATTTCTCTGCATTGAATTTTTAAAGTGTGTGTTTGTAGCTAGTCTGTTTGATTTCACTCTGAGCTAACTGTAGTGTGGTTATACATTAATTAGGGCTGGGGATGCTTTTCTAGTAGAAGTAGAATGTTTCTGGCCTGTCTGAGCTAGGGGTCACACAGGAAGGCTTTAAGTGTTTTTAGTGAATGTATAAATTCAGCACATTTGTGTGACCCTTACCAGCCTCAGTAAGAAGCTGAGATCCCTCACAAAATCCTCCAAAGCTAGTTACGAAAATAAAATTGCCAAAGATTCCAAAGAGAGCCACAAGGCATTCTATAGCTATGTCAAGAATCTAAACGGCAATGCTCAGATCTGCTCTGAGCTACAACAGAATGGCATTAAATATACTTATCCCAAGGATATTGCCAATATCCTGGCAGATAGATTCAGTGCAAACTTCTCCCCCCTCTCACCCCCTAAAGGGGCAATCTCAATAGTGAAAGTTTGCCAAATTCCAGTAATAACGGCCACACAGGTAAAAAATGCACTCTCCAAAGCTAAGAATACAGCATCCATTGGACCAGATGAAATCCCAGGCTGTGTACTACATGAACTACAAAATTAACTGGCATCTCACCTAAGTGTCATGTTTAATCATAGCCTCATCTCAGGCTTCGTGCCCACTGAGTGGCAAACAGCTACAGTTATCCCACTCCACAAGGGGGGATCCACCTTGGATCCCGGGAACTAACACCCCATCAGTCTGACGAGCCTGAACTGCAAGGCCATGGAACTTATAAACAAAGACATTGGCAACCTTCAAACACTGGACCCCATACAGTTTGGGTTTGTGAAGGACCGATCTTGTCTCCTGAACCTGATTGACTTCTTCAAATCAGTGTCCAGAGCCATGGACAAGGGTAAGGTGGTCCACACAGCCTATCTGGACCTCGCCAAGGCCTTCAACACCATTCCCCACTCTGGAATCATAGATAAACTTACTAAGCTGGGCATTAATCCCTATGTCACTCGATGGGTTGCCAACTGGCTTACTGACAGAACCCACACTTTAAAAGTAGCCAACTCAAAATCAAGCTCCAGACAAGTGACAAGTGGAGTACCTCAGGATTCAGTCCTGGGACTGTTCTTGTTTGGCATCTACTTCTCTGAAGTACAGGCCAACACTAAGGGACTCTGGCTAACAAAGTTCGCAGATGACTGCAAAATGGGAGCCATTATTGAATCCCCAAATTATGTGGATATTCTACAAAAGGGCCTTACAGAAACAGATGCTTGGTGCCAGAGCCATGAGCTCAAGCTCAGTGCCAAGAAATGTATAGTTATCCCCTTTGGGAAAAAATATGTACCCATGAATTACCACATAGGTGGCAGTACACACAACACTGAAAGTGCGATAAGAGACTAAGGGACTTAGGTGGACAGTGGTCTCACCTTTGATAACCACATCGCCACAACAGTCAGGAAATCCTTCTATGTGGCACACCTCATCACTAAGGGCTTTTCATCCAGAAAAAAAGAGGTCATTGTCCCACTGTAATCAGCCCTCATTAGACCCATTATAGAATACAACTCCCCATTTGGTATGTACCTCTCAAGACATCTGCAACAACTGGAAAGGCCGCAGAAATGCCTCACTAAAAGAATCACAGGCCTAAAGCAGATGCCCTATGCTGATCGTCTAAAAAAACTCCACCTATACTCTGTCGCATATCGTCTACTCAGAGGTGATCTCTGCTTAACAAACAATGCCATGTCAAACCCAGAGCTGTTGGACATGCTCCACTTAAAGAAATCCCAATCCCTCAGAGCCACACACTCCAGGGATCTAAACCTTGTCATCACAATGAGCAAAACATGCTGGAGGGATAGGTTCCTGACCCAGAGACTCCCCGGACTCTGGAATAGACTGCCCATACATATCAAGCAGATCACCTCTTTGGCCCTCTTCAAAAGGAACCCTGATGATTGGATGGGAGATAGCAAATTCACCCCGGGGTCACGTCAGTCACCCTGCTAGACAGGGGTCCAGGGAGGTAAATACTGTGGGAAGAAATAGCCAGGGAATTGTTATGGCTAGGCTTGTATAGGCCCTAAGGCAGATAGCCTAGTACCAACCTATGGAGCTGCTCATCATGCCGCAGCAGTGCCCTGTATAGCAATAGACACCTAGAAAGTAAAATTTTCCTACAGAACTACCTATGAAACTGTACCCAGTAACTTTGTTGTTATAGAGAAGCGCCTTTGCATGGTGAGAAGACTACAGCAATTAGTTTGCACACTGAGGTGCACTGCCCTTAAATTTAATATTATATTGCCTGGCTTAGTCCCTAGTCCCAAAAGCACCCTTAGTTGTCATCTTTCAACTCCTTGTGTACCAGACTCTTGTAGCTCACCTGATAAAGGACTTGGCATCATGGATATACATATTCCAAGTTTCTCCGCAGACTGTTTGGTAGGCATGGGTATCTTGAGACAAGGTTACAATTGTCTCATGTTCACTGACAACCATTTTAATCCTTAAATAAACAGATACAGTATGCCAAGAGGTATACATATATGCAATTCAATGGAGACAAAACTCCCAAATACAAACATAAAATAAAAAAAGCAGGTTGTCAGAAACACACATGCTACACCCACCACACACAGTATGCACCTCACACACAGACCAATTTATGTTAAGGCACTTAAATGCAACCCTTTCAAACCCCAAAGACCTCCAAGACACTCCACATGTAAAAACTGTCCTCAGCAAACCACAAAAAACTCAACAAAAGCAAAACGTAGGCTTTCCAAGGTGGATGTACATTGATTAACAGCTTAAATTCAGCACTCCCAGTGCAAAAAAAGAAACTGAAAGACAAAGGCCAGGGCCTCTCACTTTTAGTAAATTCTTATACTGGCTACTAAGTACACTTCCTGGATGCAGCAAAGAACAAACTTAGACACCCTGAAAGAAAATCATCTAGAAAAGGATTAGAGAAAACGCTGACTGGGAAGAATCTTACAGCTGTAAAAAGCAATTCAAGCTTCAGCTAGGTGGCAAGGCAAGGCTTTCAGTAATCTGCAGGAAAAAAATAAGTGAAATGCACTCCAGACTGATTAAAATAAATGAAACAATGAAAGAGAAGAGCAACTCAAATAACAGAAGGTTGTAAAAATGGAAGAAGCTTTTTTAACAAATGTTCAGATAAGCTGATAAAACTGTAAAAATCAGAGGTCAAAACAAAATAAAGGTGGGCTGAGCACAACACTGCTCAAGAAGACAGGTTTCAAAATGTTAGAATTAGTGGACAGAACATGTAAGGAGAATATAACTAAAAGGAAGAGACTACATTAATCTTGAGAAGGCACCAAAAAGCAACTGGACTGGTATTCCACAGGGGAAATTGCTAACTGAAATGGCACACCAAGTGTATGTTCCAAATCTGGCTATGAGAAAGGCCTATAATAGTAAAGATGCAAGCCTACCCGCAGTAACAGTTGATCCTGACAAAACTGTGGCAAAAGGGCAAACGTATTAAAAGTTGGAGACAGTAGAGTGTTTGTGGAAAATGATTATTCACTGTACATCGGGCACAAGAAAATTTGTTTCCAGCAATCAGGGAATGTTGAGAGGCAGGGTGAGATTCAAGCTGCTGTATCCAGCTGTCTTCAGAATATTTTTTTCCTGGAATACCAAAGTTATTTTTGATGCAGGACAAGGAGGAAATGCAAAAGTTTGTCCAAACAAAAAGTGAACCATCAAGCAGAAGGGGACTCATTCTTCTGATAATAACGGACATGGAGAGACTTTACCAGTGAAATCTTTTCCACTGTTCCAAAGGAAAATGCTTGAGAGAGACAGAAAAGCACAACATTGACTAAAAGAACTGGGAGTACTGTAGAATTGAACCAGAATCTGGAGTTGGGAAATGGAGATGAACAGGAAGGAGACTGGCAGCACAGACATTAGTAAATAAATATATGTCTGCAAACCATCAATCTCATATGTGAAATACAGCTGTACAAGAAAAAGTAAAAATAGTGGACGTTTGTTAAACTTGTGGGGATCTGAATGCCATCTGTCTCACTTCATGTCATTAATGTTTGAGAGGACACTGAGGGAAGAGGAAGAAAAAAGATAACTGCAAGTAAAACAATTTTTGTTCTTAACAGTACTTTGATGAAAATTGTCACAATATAAATTGCATGTTTTATAGTACAGCATTTTTAGTTCTTGTATGTGATAAAGATACTAAAGTAAGCAGATGCCTTTCTTCTCTTCCTTCTTTTCTAGTAAGAAATGTAGGTATTATAATGCAAAAAGAGAAACAGGCTAGACAAAAGCATATTTCAGTTAAAAGGCTGTAATCTTGATCGCTGAAGTGCAGATGGGTGCAAGAGAACACAAATCATACTATATGTAGACATGATAAGTTGTCCCTTACTTTTCCACATGCGAATGTCTGGATTAAAACCTTTGACAATCTAATTACAATTTTACGTGGAACAAGTAAAAGAACACTGAATATAATGAAAAGTTTTCCTTTATCAATAAATGTTTCAGCTTCTATCTAAAAGCCTGAAGCTGAGGATTACATTTTTTCCTCTTACATTTCCATGGAGACAAGCTTATAATACGAAAATTAAAAAACAGAACACTGGTTTCTTCAAGGTTAAAAGTTCATGTTTTCTGAAAGCCTGCAAGTTATTTTTCACATCTAGAAGGGAAAATAAAGAAAAAAATGAACAGACACCAATTAGTGTAAGTAGAACCATGTGTAATAGCATGCATCTTTGCATGGATAACCTCAAATGTATTTTAATTAAGTCCTGAGTTTGCCTTTGTCTATTTGGGACAATTGTTCCTATTAGGTGTATTAAATTTCACTATTCAAGATGAACATAGTTTTGAGTGTTTCTATTATGTTAACAGGTTATGGGGTGTTCTGGGTTTTCTTTTTTGATGTTTTGCATTAAAATAAAAAGCCTTCTAATATGTGGCACAGGTTCCAAAGGTGATGACAAGAAAAAAATGTATAAAGGATTAACCTGACAAACATTAATGGGTACATGTATCACAAAAGCTGGAAACCTACATTTAAAAAAGCTGTCATATATAATAGGTGGGAATAACTTTGTCATCATAATGGTGAAACTTTCCATATTATCTTGGAATGTGAATGGTCTCACAGGTATAGACAAAATGGAAAAAATATTTAATTGTATTAAGAAATGCGAAGTGCAAACAGCAGTGCTACAGGAGACTCATTTGAAAAGAACTGAGTATGTGTATTTAATAAAGGATTCCAGGATGGATACTTAGCAAAATATCAGGGACAAAGAAAAAGAATAGTACTTGTATTAATTGCTACAATAGCTTCAATAGTGATGGAAGAGGAAAAAAATATAATGGCAGATTTATGGTAACAAGGGGTTAATGGCAAGGGATAAGGACTATGTTAGCCTGTATTTATATTCCACCTAAAACTACTACTATGGAGCAATAATCAGCTTTCAGGCAGAGAATATTACTTATATGTGAGGAACAGAATTTGATTTGCACCAATAAGCATGTATTTCGGGGGCCTAAAAGGGAAACATAACAAAAGAGGGTACATTCTGAAAACAAAATATGAATATATTTTATGTAAGATGTGAATTCAGTATTAGTAACTCCGAGAGAATTTACATATTTTCCCTAAGGTGCAATAAGTGGGCTAGACCAGAAAGAAATTATATGTCACAGGCTCATGTGCATTTAATTGAGAACTTTGACAGACATCAAATAACTATTTCAGATCATGCACCAATAATTATGAAGATAAAATGCAGGGTAATGAAAAAAATATGAGACACTGATGCTTCTCCACCTATGTGTCAAAAAAGGAAGAATTTAAGGAGTGGGTAGTAGAAATTATGGGTCTATATTACATATACAAAAGCTTAAATGTTCAAATCGCTAAAGATCGACCTTTAGTGATCGAACATTTAAATGTTCGAATATGAATAAAAATTTAAAAAAAAGGAAAGGAAAAAAAATAACTAAAGGGTGTAAAGCAGGGGGACAAGCCTCCCTGCACCCCCCACACCCCCGCTACTTAAATCTACCAACTCTAAGATCGCACTACAGTATAGGGAATGGGAAATTTCCCTTTTCCGCACTGAAGTGCGATCTTGGAGTTGGTATATTTAAGTAGCGGGGGCTGTGGGGGGTGCCAGGGGGCTAGCCTCCCTGCTTAAACCCTTTCCTTTTTTATTGTTTTCTTACATATTCGAACATTTGAACATTCGAACATTTGAATGTTTGATCGCTAAAGGTTGATCTTTTAAATCATTTAAATGTTCGGATATGTAATATAGACCCGAGATTATTCGAGAGTTAATAGGGAGGATAGAAAGAACTCCAGAAGTTATAGCTAGTGAGTGGGTTAAAAGGAAAGTGGAGTTTAAAAATATGGTATAAATAAAAGAAAAAGAGACACATTTAACAAAGTAACAAGAATCATTTAAAGGGACTGACTAAGATTAAAATATTACAGAATAAGTGGAATCTGGCAGAGCAAGAACAGGCACAATTGCAGAGTACTAAAAAGATAATAAGGGAGTACCTGGATAATATGCATGAGTTTAGAACGACTGCTGTTTTTTGATAATAACTCCAGAGCACAAAACTTCTGTTACAATGACTTAGGCAACAGAAAGTAAAAAGGTTGTTGCCAAACTCAGGGTGCCTATAACAAGAAAAAATAACCAGAGATCCTGTAGAGGTATTAGAGATAGTATGAAAATGTTATGAAAATTTGTATAAAGCAGAGAAGGGGGGGTCAAGAAAAAGCACAAATGGAATTATTTAGAGGAAGATGATGAGGCTGAACAATTAACAGTTAAGACAGGAGGAGATAAAAATGGTGATATATATAACCAATGTGCAGAAAGGTCTCCAGGAATAGATGGCATTCCAGTGGAGGTTTGGAAGCTAGGAGGGAAGAAAGTGATAAAGATCTGGAAGGTTTTGTTTAACACTATTTTAAAAGGAAGGGATGCGCTAAGATCCTAAAAAAAACTGTGGTGGTTGTAATGCCTAAAGACAGTAAAGAGCTATCAGGTCCAATTTCATATAGGCCCATTTCAACTTTACACCGTGTTTATGTCTATAATGGCTAAAAGAATGGCAAAGGTGTTGTTAAAATTGATCAATATGGCTCAATCTGGTTTTGCGGAGGGGAGGCAACCATTTGACAGCATTAACAGAACAATGGTGATTCAGAGGGAAGCAGAATGTAAGAAAATACTTCTGTTGGTGATGGATCTTGATACAGAGACAGCAATCAACAGAGTAAGCGGGGATTTTATGAGTAGGTCAATGGAAGCATTTGCATTTACTGATGCACTATTAAGGTTAATTAGGAGGACATAAGAGTGGTTGGAGGCAAAAATCAAAGTGCAAGGGTCATCTCTGATCAGCTGAGTCTGAACAGAAGAAACAGGCAGGCATGTCCTGTTTTCCCTTTATCTGTGTTATTTTATATCCATTGGCAAAGAAAATAAACCAGTCAGAAATCCAAGGATACAATTGGTATGGTATTTGAGAAAAGTTTGCTTTATTTGCAGATGATATTATTTTGTACCAGATAGAACCAGAAAAGGACATCTCAGTGTAGTGGAACATTCTGAGACATTCCAGTTTTTTCCCAGGTTATAAAATTAATGACAATAAAACAAAAGCTATAGCTGTAAAATATGTACCTACACATGACTTGGTTCAGCAATACCCGTTATTTATGGGGGACATGACAGAATGAAGTATTTAGGAGTATGGGTTAATAAGGGTTCTGATATGGCAGCTAAGGATATGTGGGAAGAGACTAAACAAAAAATAATACAAAACTGAGAAACTGGAAACTTCTGCCTAGGGATATGGATAGCAATATACATGCAGTAAAATGTTTTCAGTCCCTTTAGTTTTATATACTGGTCAGGCATATTTTTATCAACCAGAGGAGAAGTTGTGAATACTAATTAATAAACAGTTGAAGGATTTTATGTAGGAACAAAACAGGGCAAGAGCTAAGTGGAATAAGTTGGTCATTCCAATACAATAAAGAGGTTTAGTATTACTTGACTTGAAGTGATACTTTAGAGCTAAACCGTTGTGGATCTTATACACAACACAGGCAGACAGCTACAATTCAAAGTGTAAAAGGATGATGATGAAGCAGGGGGTACATTAAAAAATAAGGAAAGATTGAGATTTTGGACACATATCCTTGATGAGAATTGTGACATAGGGCAATACTGCCAGCCCAGCTATCTGGAATTTTGTAGTTAGATGTCATTTGCAAACATCAACATGATTCATATGCTTGTCTTACAAATGTATTAGAACTATAGGTTAAGAGTATATTAAACTACAGGTACAGAAGTGAGTGTTGAACAGGGTTTGTACAGTACTGAGCTTCAAGGATGTGTCCACAGTGTACCCTACTGGAAAAGAACAGAAATGTATATAAACTATATACCTATGCAAATGTATATATTTTAGCAGTAGAAACTAGAACATACACAGGTAACTTGCAAAACTTGAAGAAAATAGTCAAAATTAAACTGTTTTACGATTGTGCTATAAATGTTATTTCTCATTTTCAGTGCAGTAGCAGACAATGTCTAGAGCTAGAAGTTTTTTCTATTGTCTTGAAAGAGAAGTAATTACTAGGTTTGAGAAGTTCAAAGTGTTTTATTGTTTTATGACTTCCAGGATCTGCAAACATCTGACAGATGTGTATTTTTTACAAGGAGATATCAAATAGTACACTGGGGGTTTAGCTTGGGAACTAAAGTCAGGTGACACAAAGTGATGTCATCCAAGCTAACCCAGCAGTAATATTTGATATTTAAGAACTCTCTCAGAAACAGGCTGTGCATTTTGTATTTTGTCTTTGACCTAACAAGAATATCCACTCATCACCACCTTCTGCACTTCTGCCTGTGTTTTGTTCTGTAACTAAGTTTATAGGGCATATTAACTCTTTTAGAGTAAGATAGGGATATAGTAAAGTACAGCTTAAATGTTTTCTTTATTTGAGACTGTCCTGCAATGTTGTTTTAAATATTTCCTGTGATTATGAACTCTGAAGTTATTGTGAATACATATTTAGTATTGTCTTGTTCTTTTATTTATTATTAAATATATTTAAACCCATCTTTGTGGCTGATATTTGTGAGACATATTTAACTCTTAAGAGTACTTATTTATCTATTTGGTGACACTGTACAGGGCACTACTAAACAGCCTCTCTCTCGGTCAGACTACCATTTAGATTATTAGTAACATTACACAGTAGGATTGGACACCGTTTGTTAAGGGCCTTACAGTAGCTGATAAAGAGTTGGCTGGTGACAGCTGGAACTACCTTATAGTCTGGGCAGAAGGAGGCATAGCTAGTAAACCTGTGCCAGCCTTGTGTGTGTGTGTGTGTAAATCAAATCTCAAAGTGTGTGTGTATCAGCTGCTTGGGCAGGGACATGAAGCAATGGTTGGACAGAGAGGGTACTGAAGGTTTTGGCTTGGCCACTCAGCTGAGATCTAAACCCTATAGCTGTTCCAGTAGGGAGTCTTATTGGGGATTTGGAGAAAGAATGAGAAATCAGCCCCAGACTGATTGTGCTCTCTGTGTGCTTTTAAGGGAAACTGCACTTTACTGTGTGTGTACTTGTCATCCTCCCAGTGTGTATGTTCCCTACTGTTGCCAGTGGTGGGGACTGATGCTCCTTGATTACTAGGCCAGTGCAGAGGCATCACAAGAATAACAACATTCATACAGAATATATTTTTTAAAGCGGATATTATGCTTTGAAGTAAGCTAACAGGGGACTGGAGAAATGAGATTATTTCAATAGGGATGATTGCAATTAGGGATACAGAGAACAGGCAAGAGGTGGTTGGAATTTACTGGGAGAAGCTGGAAGAGGGGGAAACATAACAAAATGGGAAGAGGCCAATAAGACATTTGGACTGCAATCTATAAACTGCCCTCCCTATTCGGGATTAATAACAGAATATAGGCAAATAGAAAGCGATAGGGAAATCATCTGTTTTAGCCATTCCTATATCTTACAGCTTACCTCTCTCTCTGACAATGCAATCCAGGGTCCTGCCACATTCCTTGTCAAACAGCATTTTCTTTCAGTAATTGCAGAACCAGCTACCATCTATGCCACATCCTAATCCTTACTTCAATTTCTCATCTCCATCTCTCTGACAAGCCTGTTAAAATGTGGTACACATCATATATATTGTATCACATCATATATACCGTTTCACCTTTTTCTCTGTACAGTGTAATATGTGAAGTTCACAGAGCCCTGCCTTATACCCCTGGTCTCACTTCCTTTCACCACTGTGGTTTCTCTCTGTTGTATGTGTTCTATCAGCCCAGTTACGCATTTGTTCATATGGCTATTACAAGTACCCCACTTGAGGGCTTTCTGATGGCATAAAGAATATGAGACAAAACTCAACATCTCTCAACTCTACAGCAAAGGAATGCATCCTAATAGCATTTATTAATGCAATTTCTTTTTGTAAACATCTTTTTTAAACTATCATTTAAGACATAGGCAAATGTCCATTGACAGAAAAAAAATAAACCATATTAACATTTTTCCATTTATATGCACTCTACATCACATATTTTTTTTCTTTTTTTTCCTAATTATCATCAATCCAACATTACATACATTTCTGAATTCCTGCCTACTTTTAAACTTCATTCCTCCTCCTGAACATTATGCTTCATGTATTGTTCCCATAATTTCCAATTTGCTCCTTCCCCTTTCTTAACATCCATATTCCAATCCTTTTCACTTTTATAATATTTAATACTTCAAATACAGTTCATTTTTACTTTGATTTCCATTTTCTAGTAATTGCTTTTTGGCAGCCAGTAGAATTAAACTTAATACTGCCTTACTATGTCGGAGTAATTCAGATCCTGTGTCCCATCTCCTAAAAATCATATACATGGTTACAAACATTTGCTCACCCAATATTTCTAGCAGAGTACTGTGCAGATACATTTTAAAATCTGACAACTTTATACTCCCCAAACCCTTTTCACAGTTACCGCTTTCTTCCCCATTACACCTCCAACATTTGCTACCTACAGGAGGAAAAATTCTAAGAAGTCTGCTTGGGGGCTAAAATACTTTTGCAAACACTTGCAAGCAAAAATCTTAAACCTTCTAGACTTTTTGCTGCATACTTGAGAGCCATACATAAGTACACCCATTATTCTCCTGTAAATTGCTTTTCCAGTCTCTCTTCCCAATCTGTTCTAACCTCCTCTGATTTTTACATTTCATGCAATATTTTATATGCCCTAGTAATTATCTCTTTTTTTAAAGCAGCTTCTGTTTTTCCCCATCCATTTCTCTTTGCCTATATTCTGATATCAATCCATAATAGGGAAGGCAGTCTCTAGCCTGCAGTCCATACATCTTTTTGGCCTCATCCAGCTATATTACACTTCCCTCTCTAGTCATTGTTCCCAAAACATTTATTCCTTTCTGTTTTCTCCAGTAAAGTCTAACCTCCTTTTGCCTATTTATGTACTCCTACTTGCAGTCATCCCTACTGGCAAAATCTTCTTTCTCCAGTCTCATGTTGGTTTATTTCTTAGAATACTTTCTGCAACTTTATGAATACAATATACTATTTGGCTGTTATTATTTTCATTAAGGACCTGCATCCAAAATTCCACTTTCTATTTCTTGAACAGCCCCCTACTTCATCATTATCCCTTTCCATTTTGACTTCTGTTATGTATATGCGCCTTAATTGTGTAGCTCTAAAATATCCCTTCAAATCAAGTGATCCTAAATCTCCTTGTTCTTCTAGAAGAATCAACGTATTCCAATTAATGCTTGCCCTCTTCCCCTTCCCAGATAAATTACTTCAGCTCTTTTTTCATGTATTACTGTCCACAACTTCTCCTCTAATTGATATATTCCTAACCCATACATAAAATTAAAAAGACTAAAAACATTTTCACTGTTTATTTCTTACTATCCATAAACATAAGCAAGAGCTTCCAGTTTCTCAGGTTTTAGTATAATCTTTTAATCTCTTCCCACATACTCTTACCTGCCATAACAAAAGCCTTCTTAATTCATACTCCTAAATACTTCATCTTATTCTGTCCCCATAAGTATGGGTACTGCTGAACCAATTCATGTGTGGGTACATAACTTATGACAATAGCCTTTGTTTTACCACCATCAATTTTATATCCTGAAAAGAACTGAAACAGTCTCAAAATGTTCCACAATACTGAGATGTTTTTTTCTGGATTTATCAAGTACAAAATAATATCAGCTGCAAATAAAGACTCTAAATGTAAAAAAAAATCAAAGGGAAAGAGGACATCACTGCATGGTTATTTTATTCAAACACAATTTATCAGTGAGGAACCCTCCCAATTTAATTCTTGCCTCAGATCTTTCATATATACACTCCTAATTAACCTGCTTCCACTGCCCTACTCATAAAATCCCAGCTTACTCTGTAGAATGCTTTCTCTGCATCAAGCCCCACAAAACAGTGGCATTTTCTTATATTCCAATTCCCTCTCGATGATCACTGTTCTATTAATGTTATCAAATATTTGCCTCCCCTCCACAAAACCACACTGATCCATGTCTATCTGTTTTGGCAACACCTTTGACATTCTTTTAGCTAGTATTGACAAACACATTATAATCATGGTTTAAAACTGAAATGGGTTTCTGTGAAGGTGGGACTTCTGCATCCTTACTGTCTAGGTAATACAGCCACCATCAATATCATATGATCATAGTAAGTTAATAGGCTAATGGCCCTAGGGCCCTTAAAAGCCTAGCCAAGTTGTTACCCTTATTTCCATGATCAGCACCTATTGTCCCTATAAAGCACCACTATCTTGGTGCTTCCCTTCCTTTTTAAATAGTGTTAAACAAAATCTTACATATCTTTATACTTTCTTCCTCCCAACTTCCAAACTTCCACAGGAATACCATCTGTTCCTGCAGCCTTTCCTGAATATTAAGTAAACATTGCCATGGTTTCCTCATCCCCTCCTATCTTAACTGTTAGTTGTTGAACCTCACCTACCTCTAATCTTGGCGCAATTAAGCTTTCCATAAATATTTCCATTTGTGCTTTTTCTTGATTTCCACATTGTCTATGTCTTTATTTATGAGGTCCACGATGATACATTCCATGGCTTTACAGATGAGGCTGGTCAGACTTATGGGTCTATAATTCCCAGGGTCTGTTGCTAAGCCACCTTTCTGGAGGGGAATAACTGTTGCTGTTCTCCATTCCACAGGAACAAAGCCAGTGTTTAGGCTGTGACTGAATAGGGTACGTAATGGTGATTCTAGTTCATGTTTTAGTTTGCTTAGAAGACAGCCTGGGATGCCATTTGATCCCAAAAGAGGCTGTGTTTCTTGCCTTAGACAAGGCTTTAATGACCTGCTTTTTGGATATGCAGAGTGGGAGGGAGCTGGGGGCAAGGTTTGTGATAAGTCTGGAAGGGATAAGGGAGTGAAACTTTCATCAAATCTGTCTGCTAGCAGGTTTGCTGTCACTGTGGTATCAGTGTGTGCATGATACTAATTTGGCACATGCTTGGTTCCTACCTCTTAGGCTACGTATGGTTATCCTTGGCTGTGATTGCAACATTTTTTTCAAAGTTACCCTTAGAGGATTTCACATGTTGTCTTATTTGCCTGTTGAGGCTAAGGAGGGTGCTTTTCCACTGTTGTGTCCTGCCTTATTTTCTTAGGCAGCAGATTTTTGCATTTGTTGTAAAGATTGTTGATGCTGGATGTCCACCAGTGGCTTGTTTTTACTTGGGGCTCTGGCTTTGATTTTCTCTGGAACAGCTGAGTCTATACATTTGTATAAGTGACTGTACAGGGCTTTAGTGTAAGCTTTGGTGTAGTTAACAGTTCCAGCTGGGGGTGCGGCTTAGAAGGCATTTACACCTTCCCGTAAGAGGGCATAGTTTGCTTTGGTGAAGATTTTTAGTCTGACTTCACCCTTTGTGAGTTCTGATGTTAGTGCCAGTTCAAAGGCAACTGATTTGTGGTCAGATCTGACTAATGATGGTCCAACAGTTGTGGTGGTGTATCTGTTTGTCATGTTAGTGACGACCAGATCGAGTATGTTTGTTCCTCTTGTTGGGGTTTGAACAATTTGTTCCAGGGCATTTGAGTTAAAGTCATGGAAGTTTTGTACCAGTGTGTTAGGACTAGAGTAGGTTTCCCAGTTGATTGTGGGATAATTGAAATCCCTCATGAACAGAGTGTTTGGCAATATTTGGATCGACTCCAGTTTGGTCAAGTAGGCCTCATGCGCATCATGATCCATGGAGGGGGATCTATACCTAGCTATGACTTGAATGGGGGTCTTACCCACAGTAATCTGAACTTGGAGCAACTTCATGGAGTTGTCCAATCTAACTAGTTGGGAGGTGAATTTATCCCTAATATAGATAGAAACACTGCCTCCTTTGGTTCTCATACATTCGTTTTTCAGTCTGAAGGTGTGGAAGGCATTGTAGACTTGCATGGTCGAGGTACTTTCTATGGCCTTGAACCAGGTTTGTGTGACTGCACAGACATCTGCCTCCTCCAGTGATAGAGGTGCTTTCAGGGTGTGCAGTTTTTGGTTTAGGCTCCTAGCGTTTAGCAGCATAACCCTTATTTCATTATTGTTGGCAATTTTCCCATCTGCAATTTTGTTTTGGAGACCTTGCCTAAAAAGGCACTATGGGGGAGGCAAGAGCCTTTGCCAGCAGCCAAAAGCCTAGTGGTGCCAGGTGCACACAGTCTCTGGCAAAAGAGTGAGGTTTGTCGACCATGTCAGCCCAGGCTGACAGAAACTGGATCCCCTTTGAATGACACCAAAAACTAAGCCAATTATTGAAATCAATCATTTTTTGTTTATTCTGTGGCATCATTCTAGGTGAGGGTAATATGCAGCTCAAGGCTAGGGACATACCTGCCTAGGACACATACTCAGGCAGCTCCAATCATGTCTCTCTTTATATAGTCCAGTGAGGTATGTCTCAGGTTGTTCACTCCAACATGAGCTATGACAGAGTCATAATGGTACTTGTTGTTGAGAGATTTGAGTGCATGAAAGATCTGATGAATCCTGGCACTGGACAGGCAGCTGACCATGACTTTCTTCATATCTAACCTGGTGAGTGGGACATCTGTGTGTCTCACTATGGCATCTCCAATAACAAGAAAATGTGTTTTTGAGTGTTATGCTTTAAGGGCTTGGTAGGTGGGACACTGGTGCTGCTATGTGTCGATGCTGTGGGAACTGTGTTAGTTGTTGCAGTCTTTTCTTTTCGAGGTCTCTGGTGTTTTGGTAAGTTTTTTGACAGAACCTCCATGTATGTTGATTTATGTGTTGGATGTATGCTATGTGTAGGAGTAGTGGTACTATGTGCATGAGTAGTGGTGGGTGAGTTGTCAATGCCTTCAGTATTACTGTTTCAAGTGCGAGAAAGCAGGAATTCAAGATTCTTGGTGTAGATGCATCTCTCACACTCTGTACTAGAGTAAGTTATTAGTAGAGGGTTTTCAGTGTACATGAAGCAATTGCTACACCACCTCAGGATACACAAGTCAACAAGGCTGGTAGGAGAATCAGGGCAGTCCAACTACCATAATGCTAGGTTTGAAGAACTGTTATCACAAAGGGGCTGCTTTCAGGACTGATCTAGGAGGTGCACTGTAGATGGGAATTTCTGCTGGGGTTTTGGCTGGTGGTTTAATAGGTCACAACTCGCTAGCAATACTTCTTAAACTGGAGATGTACTAAAGATTACGACTACATTAATGTACTACAGCTGTATCTAAGCGAAAAACTGTCAAAATTATCTGTCCGGCTATGGCACACAATTGTGTGGCAGTGTGAGGTGCTGCACTATGCACAAACAAGCAGAAATCCACTCAAATGCAGGGCTTAAATATCAGAAGCTAAAACCTTTAAAAACACTTTTAAAAACTCAAAAGAAACAATGGGGGGAGTGCTTACTCCAAGCCCCAGACAAATCACCCTTCATCAGACAGGTTCCAATCAGCACACTTCTCTCACAATGGTGCAGAAGTGCCTCTTCCAATCAAAGATGGCTTGGAAAATGTGCTCAGAATACATCAGCTACTACAAACAGCCCCAGATGCAGCAAAGCTGTATCTGGACTATGCTACATCTACTAGCTACACAAATTTAGGTGGGAAATACTAAAAAATGTTTTAAACAGCAGAAAAACAGCAGTGAGACACTAAAAATATTTCAGTAGAAAAACAGCAAGGAGACACTAAAGAATGTTTTAAACAGCAAATAAATCAGTTATTTAAGACACTGCTTGGCAGGAAAAAGAGAACAAACCAAACAGTGAAAAGTAGCAACAATTACTTTGCAAACAGTGAAAATAGCAAAAACAGCTTTGCAAACAGTGAAAACAGCAGCATAATCTGTTTTTTTTATTGCTGCTCGGTTTTAAAACTCCATTTTCATTTTATCCTGCTCACGAGCCATAAAATATGCAAAAAATTAATAAAGATGTTTAGGAATAATTTCCACTGCCTATTCCTTAAATTCCTCTCTTTTTAACAGGTAGATGGAAAAGAACCAGTTTCTCTTTTCTACTTTATTACCCTGCATTTTTATCTTGGGTTTTATTGGTGCATGATCTGAAATACTTATTGGATGTCTGTTGAAGCTTTCAATTAAATTAAATGCAAATGTTCCCCTGATACATAGTTTCTATTTAGTCTAGCCCAGATATTGTACCTTGGGGAATTATAAGTAACTTCTGCCCAACTTCCTACTACTGAATTTACATTCCCTACCAAATATTTTCATACATTTCTTCAGAAATCTACCTTCTTTTGTTACATTTTCCCCAATACATCCCCTGATATATCCTCACTATTGCAAATCATGTTCTAGCACCCACCTATAAGTAATACACTCTTCTGAAAGCTGATTATTTCTCCCAAAAACATCTTAAGCTCCATAACAGCAGGTTTTGATGGAACATAAATACATGCCAGCATAATCCTCCACCCTTGCCAATAGCCACTTACTACCACAAATCTCCCATTATTGGAGCTCCTTTAGCATTTAGTATAATTACTCCCCTTTTCCGTTATTCCTAATATTCTGCTGAATATCAACCCTGAAATCTTTTCTTTGTCAAATTCATATGATCATTTCTTTCCAAATGTGTCTCTTGCAGCATTGATATTTGCACTCTGTATTTCATAATATAATTAAATAACCTTTCCTTTTTGTCCATACTTGTAAGGCCATTTATGTTCCAATATAAAATGGATATTGTAGGCATTTTAAGAAAAAGGTATTGTTCTCACCTATTACACATCGATTTTTTGAATTAATATTTCCAACTTTTGTGTTACATAAACAAACTAATGCTTGGCAGGCAGACCTTACAGTTGTTTCTTCTAATCTCCACTTGAACCTCTCACATTTTTCAAAAAATTTAATTTTTAATGAAAGCCCTTAAAAAATAACTAAATATATTTTCAAAACACCCCTAATCCCATATTGACCTAGAACAAACAGAAAACTATATATACCTTTAAAAATGAAGTTTAATCCTTAAGTTAGGAACTGCCCCAAACTGACAACTGCACCCACAGGCATTACGTAAGCTAAAATTAAGGTTGCCAATACTAAACCACATGCTACAGCCCCTGTTTCCACTTACACTGACTACTGTCTGTTCTTTTCTTATCTCTATTTCCTTTCCCAGATGTGGAAAAACAACTTGCATGCATTAAGAAACCATTAACATTTAGCCCTAAGAAAAGGTGCACTGGCTATCTTTAAATAAAACTAAATTGTACAATGTTCTATTAAATGCATTGAAGTATTAAGGTGATCTCTTATTCACGTCCCATAATATCAAACTTTATTTTTCACTGAACTGCTTGCCATATACCTTTAAATGTTGCATTTCCCTCAGAAAAGAATGCTCAGAACTCTCAAGATTAATTGCTTGCATTTGTAGGCCATTTGGCTCCATGTAAAAGTGCTCAGCAATGAATCTTTGTAAATTTTACTCCGAACAGAATATACATCTGCCTCCAACATCAGACTTCTCTAAATGAGCACATGCTAATGGAAATAAAAACAAACCAATATTTTTGCAGCTGCAAAAAAAACTTAGCATTTTTGTGACAGTCATCACTTTGTCTAATTTTAAAGCCTACTTGCTTTTAAAAAACACTTGTCTGTAGCTTAAGCCAAAGGCATTCCTCAACACATTCACCCCTTATAAAAATAAGGGAAAATGTCTTAACTCTACACATAATATAATCAGTGCACTTTTACACCTCACCCCCAGCAGCACAAGATCACAACATATTAACATTAAGCTTGCTTTTGTCCAGCCTTTCTTCTTTTGTTATACTCTAGAGCCTATATTTTTACAACTAAAAATATGTTTACTTTAATATCTTAAACACAACAGTCGTTGTTACTGTGTTTGTAAAGATGCAATCATACCAGCAGAAATACTTGATCCTGACAAAACTGTGGTAGAAGGGCAAAGTATAACAAATGGAGAATACAGTGTTTGTGGAAAATGAAAATTCACACTACACCATGCAGATAAGAAGCAAGTTTATCTAAGCAATCAAGGAAAGTCAGGAAGCAGGTTTGAGATTAAATATGCAGTTGTCTTCAGAATATTTTTACTGGAGAATCCAAATAAGTTTTGATCCAGAACAGGCTAGAATGAAATACAAAAGTTTGTCAAATAAAAAGTGACCCATCAAACAGAAAGGAAGTCGGTTTCTCATTCTTCTGATAATAAAGCTCATATACAGACTGAGAGCAAAACATTTTCCAATGTTCCAAAGGGAATGCTTCACAGACAGAAAAAAATAGGAGTTGGGAGATAAGATGAGCAGGAAGAAGACCAGCAACACTGCAATTAGTAAATAAATGTGAGATTATAAAGCATCAATCACATTTGTGCAATATGGCTATACAAGAAAAAATGGATGAGAAAGATAGGACTTTTGTTGACTTTGTTAAACTTGTAGAGGGTTTGAAAAACATACACCCCACTTCATGTCACTAATGTTTGGAAGGATACTAAAAGAAAAAAAAGAAAGTAATTGAAAGGAAAATCATTTTTGTTCTTAACAGTATTTCTATAAAAAATAATGATATAAATTGCATGTTATATAGTAAAGGATTTTAAGTGATTCTTTAGTTTTAAGGAGAATAGGCATTACAATATAAAAAGAGAAAAAAAGGTGGACAAATGCATGTTTGAGTTAAAAGGATGTAATTTTGGGTTGCTTGTGTGAGTAACATGGTGCAAAAGTACACTGATGATAATATCTGTACAGACTAGATTTTTCTCATTTTTACATAGTTAAATGTCTGGATTAATGCCCTTGGCTTAAATTTACTAAGTTTTAGTGCAAGCAAATAGGCTTTAAACATAAGAAAACACTATACCGTGAAAGTAATGAAAATTTTTCCTTTAGCAAATAAATGTTCATTGTGAGTTGAGACATCTGCAGCTGAGGGCAGCTGTACATTCTGTTCTTATGTTTCCATATAGACAAGCTGACTACAGGTGAAGGCAATAAATCTTGAGAGATCTGGATATTGTTTGTTGAGAGTAAAGTAAAATTAAAAGGTACAAGTGCAAGCGGACTAGTAAAAAATAAAGTTTGAAATTATAGGAAGTGAGTAAGAGATAGCAGCTTTTTTCGTAGTACCTAAATACTTCAATCCATTTACTAGAACAGGGTATAATTTTATTAATCTAAACATAACCAATGCACTTTTTCTTAAGGCTGAAAATTAATTATTTCTGAAAGAATACAATATGTTTTTCATATCTAGGAGGGGGACAAGATAAGACAATAGACAGCAATTAGTGTAAGGAAGAGTACAGGCTATAACATGTGCCTCAGCATGGATAATTTTTATTTTAGGCTGGGTAATGCATGTGGGTGCAGCTGTCAATTTGGGACAATTGTTCATATCAGGAGGGCTAAACTTCATTATTTGGAGATGTACAGAGTTCTGTGTGCTTGTTTTAAGTTTATAGGTTATGGAGGTATTATGTGGGCGAGTTTGTTTTTTTGTTTGAGGGCTCTCATTAAATTGAAAAGTCTTGTAAAATGCATCAATTTCAAATGGAGACAACAGGAAACAATTACGTACAGGATCAATCTGCAAATATTAAGTGGCAGTATGCAACAAAAAAGCTTTTTTAAAAGTACATTAAAAAAGCTGCCATATATCATTAAGTGGGAATAATAATGTCTTATCACAATGGCTACATCATCCATATTATTTTGGAATGTGAATGGTTTCACAGATATATAAAAAAGTAAGAGTATTGAATTATATTAAGAAATGCAAAGTGCAAATAATGCTATAGGAGAAACATTTGGAAAAAATTAACATGTGAATTTGAGAAATAAATGATTTCAGGACGGATACTTAGCAGAATATCAGGGACAAAGGAAAAGGGTAGTACTTATATTAATTGTTAGAGGAGCTCTAATAGTGATAGAAGAGGGAAAAATTAGAATACAGTCAGAGTTGTGGTAATAAGGGGCTATTAACAACGGAGAAGGATTATGCTAGCGTGTATTTATATTCCACCTAAAGCTGCTACTATGGAGCTTAAGAAATTTTTTTGAAAAAACACTCATTGTTCAGCAGGAAATATTACTTATAGATGAACTGGCTTTTCAACAGTGCAGATGTACCTGGGGACCTAGAATGGAAAATATAACAAAATAGAGTAGATTTCTGAATAAATTTGTGGAAATATTATTCCCCAAGATATAATAACTGGGCTAGACTAGACAGAAATTATATTTCACAGAAATGTGCATTTAATTGAAAGTTTTGATGCATATTCAATAACAATTTCAAATCATGCTCCCATAACAATGAAGATAAAAAGTTAGGGTAATGAAGTAAATATGAGACAGGTGCCTCCCCCACTCACCTGTTTAAAAAGTATTTTAAGGAATGGGTAGCAGAAATTATTTTTGAGTTATTAGGGAAGACAAAAGTTTCTTCAGAAATTATAGATGGATAAAATGAAGATGGGGTTTAAAAATAGTGTAGAAATAGAAGAAAAAAGATATGGATAAGAATTATTTATACGGGCTGACAAAGTTAAAGTACTGCAGAATAATGGAAATCTGACAGAGAAGAAGGGGTGTAGCTGTAGAGTGCTAAAAAGAAAATAAGGGAGTATCTGGAAAATATGCACGAATTTAGAAAAACTGCCGTTAAGCAACAGTTTTTTTGGTAATTCCAGAACACAAAACCTTTTATCAGAATAACTAAGGCAACAGAAGGTAGAAAGGGTTATTGCCAAACTTAAGGAGCCTATAACTAGAAATATAACCAGATATTCTGCACATTTTAAGATATTTTGAAATTTTATGAAATATAGAAAGCAGAGAAATAAGGAAATCAAGAATGACCACAAATGGAAATATATATGGAAGACTTAATTATGCCAAGGTTAGAGGTAGATGAGGCTCAACAACTAACATTTGAGGCAGGAGTAGAATAGCTAAAAATGGTGATGTATAATTAAATCTTCAGGAAAAGATGGCATTCCTGTGGAAGTTTGGAAGTTAGAACAGAAGAAAGTGATAAAGATCTGGAAGGTTTTAATAGTATTTTAAAAGGAGGGGAAGCACCAACATCCTGGAAGAAAGTCGTGGAGGTCATAATACCTAAATATGGTAAAGACATCAGACCCAGATTCATATAGGCCCATTTCAATGTTAAATCATGATTATAAAGTGTTTATGTTTATACTAGCTAAATGAATGGCAAAGCTGATGCCAAAGCTGAAAGATAAAGGGGCTAAAGGGAAGTCTCTGTGTTCAACAGTGGCAGTGGTTGCCTGTCCCTGTAGGAATGGTTACTGCCTAGAAACTGTAGTTTTTTGGCCATTTTGGGTCAATTCCAAACTCCTTGATCTCTCTCTCTTAAAACCATGCAGCCACATGGTTTTGGCATCTTTCTAGGCTTGATAGTTGTTGCTGAAGCACCTACAAAGAGGAGAAAATGCTGAGATAAGAAAGGAGCCACTTTTGAGATTTTAAGTATTTTTTTCAGATTTATTTCTTAGAAAAACTGCATTGCCGCCTACTTATCGGCATTTTCTTGATTGCAAAAGTTGATATCTGTGTTAGAAACAGTATTTAGAACATACCTAGAGCCTGTTTATTGCATTTTTGTGTTGCACTTAACTTAAAATCATTTTTTCTTAAAATTGCATTTTACCTGCCTCTGACCTAGTACACACGTGTTGGGGTAATTTATTGCACTGTTCTGACTAGTTTGCTACTTGTGTGTCTCTGCTATCCTTAAGCAAAAACAAAAAAACAAAAAAAAATCTTGCTATTTTCCCACTTTCTATAATTTAAAAGAAAGTTCAGTTACAGAGTTGCTGTTGTGAACTGTAAGTTTCTTGGAGGCGAGTGCTTACTTGGGCTAAAGGGAAGTCTCTGCGTTCACCAGTGGCAGTGGTCAACACTGAGCAGCGTGCCTGTCCCTGTAGGAGTGGTTACTGCCTAGAAACTGTAGTTTTATTGGCCATTTTGGGTCAATTCCAAACTCCTTGATCTCTCTCTCCTAAAACCCTGCAACTCTCTTTTTGTGCGGTCTTGCGCACAGAGCCCAGCGTTGGGCAGCGCCGCTTAAACAGGTTTAAACTATTCTCGGCTCCACAAAGTCTGCTCTTCACTTTTTCCCTTAGAACTGCTCTAAATCTCAAAATAAGCACTCTATTTTCATTCTAAAGCCCTGCACTTGCTCGTATAAGTAATCTCATAGGTAAACACAAATAAACTTAAGCACTACACCCTCTTATACTCCTTTTAAGTACTTGCTCCCTATTGGTTCTTTCTGATCAGTCAATAAGTAGGTCCCTATATTATTCAGGCATGTCCAAAGGTCAGTTTCAGGTTTACTCTCCAGTCCAGCTGGTGAATCTGGGAACCCTGAGGCAATGTTACAACTGCCTTATGTATACAGACCGCCCTCTCCTCCTCCCAACAAGCTCAAATATATGTGAGAGATGCAACTATATAGCCAAACTGAAGGCTGAGCTCTCTCAACCCAGTACTGGCACAGCCAGTCAGAAGGAGAAGGTAACCACACACACCACAAATCCAGTTTCACATAGACCTATCGCATCAGCAAACCAAACACAAACACACAAAAACATACTCGGAGGCTCTAAATAAAAATCTGCCTAAGCAGCAGAGACCTCCAAAGCAGATATCCAAGCAACCCCTACCACAAAACAATACACATGTAGCACATAGCTCACAAAGTCAGTGTGCCACACAGTCACAGCCCTTAAGGCTAAACAACACACCTAATACACTTGTAATAGGTGACTCTATTGTCAGACACACTGACGTCCCACTCACCAGACTGAACAATGAGAAGGTCACTGTAAGCTGCCTGTCGGGTGCCAGGATCCACCACATAACACAAGCACTCAGGTCCAAAGCAAGTACAAATATGACTCCATCATTGTCCATGCTGGTGTGAATGACCTGAGATGTACCTCCCTGGACTACATGAAAAGAGACAGAGGGGGCGCTCTGATCATGTAGCCCAGGCCAGTATGACCCTGACCTTGGGTAGCATCTTGCCCTCACCAAGAATGATGCCACAGTATAAAGACAAAATGCTCAATTTTAACAATTGGCTAAAGTATTGGTGTCATTCAAAGGGGATCGAGTGTCTGTCAGCCTGGGATGACATGCTCGACAAGCCATGTTGCTTTGCTAGGGATGGCTTGCACCTGTCACCCCTGGGTTTTCGAATACTGGCAAAGACTCTTGCCTCCCCCATCGTGCCTTTTTTAGGCAAGGCTCAAAAGACAAACCCACCTCCATAGACAACACAAAGAAAAAAAACTAAGGGTAATGCTGCTCAACGCCAGAAGTCTAAACCTCAAGATGCACGCACTCGACACTCTCCTCAGTATGGAGAATATCGATATCTGTGCAGTAACAGAAACCTGGTTCAAGGCTCCCGAGAGCACCCCAGCACTAACAGGTTATACTTCATACCATGCTTTTCGGCCCCAAAACTCAGACCAAACCACAAAAGGAGGGGGCGTATCCATATTTATCAAAGATACCCACACCTCCAGGTTATTGGCATTGCACGAAGCATCGGAGACCATCCATGTGCAACTAACAATGGGCAAAACTGCCTTTCAGTTTGTAGCCTGCTACAGACCACTCTCCCAAACACAGGAACCCCACTCGGCTTTCCCGAGAACACTGGAGAATATGAAGGTCTCTCCAAACACCATTATATTAGGTGACTTCAACTACCCAAACATTGATTGGGAAAACTACTCAAGCCCAAACACCCTCGCCCAATGGTTCCTAGAATTTATAAACTCAAATGCTATGGAATAACTGGTCACCACTCCCACAAGAGGGGAAAACATTGAATCTGGTCATCACCAACATGGGGTCTCTATGTTCCACACCAGAGGTATACCCCTCACTGGTAAAATCAGACCATAAACTAATCTCACTGGACATCCATATTCCGTCCCCACCCCCAGCCAAGGAAACCACAGTGAAGAACTTCTCAAAAGCAAACTTCACACTTCTCAAAACCGAGGTGGAATCCTTCAAAGCCTCTGGGCCAGTGGAAAATATGGCCCAAAACGCAGAATCCTTTACAAAAGTATTCTATGGACACCTACAGGAAAGCATGGAGCATGCTATCCCAAATAAAACCAAGACTCACTCCTCCAAAGGTAGCAGACCTGTCTGGAGGACCCCGGCCATAAATAAGCTATACAACAGAAGGAGAAAGCTACTACATGATAGAGCAAAATCCCAAAAAGGGAAGGCGTCTCTGATCAGTACTAGCAAGAAACTACAATCCCTCATAAAATCATCTAAGGCCAGCTTCGAAAGAAAAATTGCACAAGACACTAAAGATAATCACAAGGCCTTCTTTAGTTATGTCAGGAACCTGGGAGGCAACTCCCAGATATGCTCTGAGTTAGTGCAAAATGACAAAAAATACACTGAACCCACAGACATTGCCAACATCCTGGCAGAAAGGTTCAGTGCAAACTCCCCCCCCCCCAAAAAGCAAATGTCTATGTACTCTGAGTGTAGCCTTCCTGAGATCACAGATGCACAGGTGAGAGCTGCCCTCTCCAAAGCAAAAAACACAGCATCAATGGGACCAGACGGTGTCCTGGGCTGCGTTTTACACGAGCTCCAAGAAGAACTAAACCCTCATATAAAGTCACTGTTCAATCTCAGCCTTACTACAGGATATGTACCCAAGGAATGGCATACAGCAACAATGGTCCCACTCCACAAAGGTGGTGCCACAACAGACCCTGGAAACTATCGCCCTATAAGCCTGACTAGCCTGGTCTGCAAAGCTATGGAGCATATCATCATGGAAATCATAAACAATGACATTGGGAACCTCCAGACACTGGATCCTACCCAATTCGGCTTTGTTAAGGGCAGATCTTGCCTCATGAACCTGGTCGATTTCTTTGAAACAGTTACCAAAGCCATAGATGAAGGGAAGGTAGTCCACACAGCCTACCCGGACCTCGCAAAAGCCTTCGACACAATACCCCACTCTGGCATCATAAATTAGCTCACCAGCTTAAATATCAACCCCTATGTCACAAGATGGGTTGCAAACTGGCTCAGGGATAGAACCCACATGGTCAGAATAGCAGTTGCCATGTCAGACTCTAAACCAGTTACAAGTGGCGTCCTACAAGGCTCAGTCCTGGGACCTCTCTTGTTCGGTATATATTTCTCCGGGGTACAGGCTAACAAGGGTGGACTATGGCTGACCAAGTTCGCAGATGACTGCAAACTGGGTGCCATAATCGACTCTCTGGCTGACACAAGCATCCTCCAAAAGGGTCTCACAGAGACGGATAACTGGTGCCAGAGCCATGGCTTAAAGCTAAATGCCAAAAAGTGCATAGTCATCCCCTTTGGGAAAAACAAAGTGCTCACAAATTACCACATAGGTGGTAATCCATTAAGTACGGAAGAAGCAATTAGGGACTTGGGGACCCAAGTAGATAGCAATCTCTCCATTGACAATCACTTTGCCAAAGTGGTTAGAAAGACCTTCTATACAGCCCACCTTATCACGAAAGGGTTCACATCTAGATCAAGAGAGGTCATTGTGCTCCTCTACTCATCACTTATCAGGCCCATAATTGAATACAATGCCCCATTTGGGATGTACCTTACCCGACACCTGCAGCAACCGGAAAGACCCTAAGGGTACCTCACCAAGAGGATCAAGGGACTCACACAGATGCCCTATGCAGTTCGACTAAAGAAACTCCAACTCTACTCAGTTGTGTACCACCTACTCAGAGACGATCTGTGTCTGACGTATAAAGCCATGTCCAACCCAGAATTAATGGACATGCTTCACCTCAGGAAATCCAAATCCCTTAGAGCTACATGCTCCAGGGACTTGAACCTCAGCACAGAAATAAATAGGACATGCTGGAGGGACAGATTCATACCCCAGAGGCTCCCCTCACTCTGGAACAAAATCCCAATCCATGTTAGGCAGAGCCCCTCACTGACCCTCTTCAAGAGAAATCTTGAGTGGATGGGAGATCGTAAGTTTACCCCTGGGATCTCTTCTGTATCCCTTCTTGACAGAGGTACAGTAAACTAACCTTAAAAGGGCTACCTTCTGTCACCTACTATACAGAGGCACAGTCAACTAATCTAAAAGGGTGGCAAAAGCCAAACACTCTGGCTAGGCTTATAAATTCCCTAGGGCAGATAGCCTAGTATCAACCTATGAACCTATATGGATCAATATGGTTTTGTGGAAGGGATGCAAACATTTGCCAACATTAATAGAACAATGATATTCCAGAGGGAATTAGAATCAAAGAAAATACCACTACTGTTGGTGGGTCTTGATGCAAAGAAAGCATTCTACACAGTAACGTGGGACTTTATAAGTAGGGTAATGGAAGTATTTGCATTCCCTAATGCAATAATCAGGTTAATTAGGAGAATATATGAGGGACTGGACGAAAAAAAATATAGTGGGAAAGTTCATCTCTGATACGTTGTGTCTGAACAGAGGAACCAGGCAGGGGTGTCCTCTTTCTTTATTATTTGTGTTATGTTTAGAGCCAATGGCAAAGAAAATAAGGGAATCAGAAATTCAAAGATATAATTGGTATGGTAATCAAGAAAACTTAGCTTTATTTGCAGACAATATTATTCTATACATATTAGAAAACAGAAAAAGGACATCTCAGTGTTGGTGAACATTTTGAGACAGTTTTAACTTTATTCTGGATATAAATTTAATGAAGATAAAACAAAGGCTATATCTGCAAAGTATGTAGTTATACATGAATTGATTCATCAATACCCATACTTACGGGGACATGAAAAAGGGAAGGCAGGACATGAGCAATTCACTTAATGTTGAACTGATGGCAATTATACAAAATAATATATGTGCTATATCATGTTTGCAACTGGGAACATGTTAATATGGCTTGTTTTCCTTTATATTAATGTATGTTGCCTATGTCTTAAAAAACAATTCAATAAAGGTGTTAAAAAGAAGAAAACCAATACAGGATACAATGGGGGAGAATCTGAGGCAGCTCAGCCAATTATCTAGATTTACTTTTTAAGTGGCAAGGATGCTACTCTGCTTGACATACATTGGAAGTTTGTTCCAGAAGTGGGGAATATGTAGAGATATAAATCTGTCTTACTAACTTGTACTATTTACATGTTGATGAACTAGGTTTTAAGGAATCATTTGTCTGTGAAGGAGCAGAATGTCCAATAGATTTGGATCTTTTATGGCTTTAAAGTTTAGATACAACTCCCCATGGAGGAGTGTGATAGAAAGTGAGTACAGACAGACAGCTGACATTCTGTCCTGATAACTAAGATTTATGTGGCTACTGATCTTTTTAGTTAGGAACCTCTGAGATCTATATGTTTTGAGACATATTTAGACAAATACAGGTCACAGTGGGCATTATATTCAATAAAGGGTTACATGATATGTGAATAGAGAGGAATTAAGACCTTTTCAATCTAGAGGAGATGTCTTTGCAAATTAAATGACAGAAGGCTTTAGTGACTAGTGCAAGGATATGATGGCCCAAAGATGAAGAATTATCAACAAGAATGTCTAGATCCCTTATAAGTGTCTGATTAGTGGGGTGTGTCACTTATATGTTATGGAAAAAAAGTTTGTTTACCAAAATTAGCTATACTGCATATTTTTACATTTATTTTGAGACCATTTGGCTTACACCACCTGTTAACATAGTCTAACTGATGTTGGAGCAGAGTCAATGGGAGAGTGAATAATGACTCCAAATGTACACTTATCTTCAAACTTAGATAATTACAGACCAGGAGTGTTAGTCTGAAGGTTGCAGATATAGCTTCCAAAGAGGACAGAGACCACTCCTGAGCCCTTTGGTATACCACTGGTAACTTTCTTGCTTTTTGAAATGGCACTTGCAACTCTAACTACCGTGGGTTCTGGCAGACAACCAGTTAGCTATCCACCTCATTACTTAAAGATTGATACTTAGACTTGTACTTTGTTAACAGTGCCTACATGAGGAATACTGTCAAAGACCTTGGCTGGGCTCAGATATGCTGTATGTACTGTGTAACTGCTATCAACTGCTCGGTGATCTTGTCAAATAAACTAATCAGGTTAAAGAGGCAGGACCTTCCTTTGACAAAGCCCAATCAATGAGGGTCCAGGGTTAACAGATTTTCAATGCCCAGATTAGTGAGGCCTGAGAAAATATGTGCTATAGCTTTAAATACAAGGCCATGAGACTAATGATTTTATAGTTACCAGTGTCCTGTGGCTGGACCACCCCTACATAAAAGCATTACAATGGCTGCTTTCCAGGCTCCAGGCATGTAACTAAAGGAAGAGGTTAAGGAAAGGTTCAGATAATCCACATTTGGTATTGGTAATCAGGCAAACTCGTATATTATCTTGAGCCATGGATGAAATGATCTTAGCTTTTGAGAGGGCTTACAGCACGTGCTCCACAGTAATTATAGGGGTTGGCTATGACTGTGGAATAGTTATAACTGTGGGTGGAGTAAAATTTGCAGGGGGTAAGAACTGACTGACGTATAAGCAGTGCAGATGAAGGGATATGAGAAAAAAGAACAGTTTAATAACTCTCAGTAAAAGAAAGAGGTGGTAACAGATTAGACTACAAAAAGGTAGTATGGGACATGGCTAATGGATTCGAGAATATGAAACGTGATTACTGTAGTAATCACAAGTGCAGAAAAAAATAACATTGCTTCACTGCAACAATAACCTTAACTTTATAAGGTACAAAAGATAGTGCATTTTAGTTACTCTTGGAAGTTGCTGACACAAGTCCGGCCTCACAGACAAATCACTGACCTTGTAATATCATATACATATGTGTGATTATTATACAAAGGCCCATCTGTAGCTGATCATACATACTAAATAATGAATGTAAGTAAAAAATGAGCTGAAACAATTTAGTTTGGAGACCATTAAACTGACAGTCTAAGGGTCTCTGGCTCGATTCCAGGTCTCAGCAAAAAAACACCTTTGGGGGAGGGGGTGGTATAATGCTTAAGATCTTTACCTCACAGATACAAGGTACAGGGTTTGATTCTCACCTCTTATTGGCTAGACTTGTAATAGTCAGCAGACTGGTAGCCTAGTATTTAACTATGAACCTAACTGACAGATGAAACAACCAGTGCGTCCGACAAAAAGACTGGTGTGACTTTGTGGCTGAAGGCCTTTGACTCTTTGCCTGCAGAGAGCTGTGTACGATATTATGATTGCAAGGGCCTTAAATATGCTGCTGACATCTCTAACCTTCAACTAAAAGGTAAAACTATACCTGCTGTGTGGTGGCTGGTAGATCTCATCAGCCTCATTGGGTAACAGTTTGTCACCATCTGAATAACACCAGGAAAGCTTAGTTGCATCATTCAATAATTATACCAGGAAAATGCTACCCAAAGTGAATACTATTTTGTTTTAGAGGCTACTACAGCCTATACTATGAGAACACAAAAACAGTGAATGTCTCTTTCTTGAGAGTTGTACACAGAGAATTGACTCCAACTAAAGGAAGAAGGTAACCTTAGTTTGCTTTTTGTTCAAAAAGAAGACAAAGAAGCAAAATTCATCAGAGAGAGGAACAGACTAAAAACTCGTTGCTTCTCACACCTGTGATGCTGACCAAACATATGTAATGAGCTATCAACAGTGTCTAAAACAGGCTAGGAACCTGCAATGGTTTAGCTAGGTGGGAGGAGTCCACAGGATACATATCAATCAACAACACTTTCATCAAGTGCCATGCTATTAAATAGAAATGAATGAAACAACTTTCGCTGAGCCTCAGAAGTAACATTGTACACGTGAAGCTCCTCTGCACCCCAATGTGGGGGACAACACCCACAAACCCCCTTTTTAGAAATATGTACATCAAGGTCACACAATAGTGTAAAAAAAGATAACTCCACTGACTGTGAAAGCTGTTTCATCCATTTCTTTTTGATCGCTCACCACTCAATAAAAGTCGATCAGTCACATGGCATGCACCTGAAAGCATGACCACTTTAAAAGGAACAGGCACATTTTTGCAACACTAACTTATACAATCCAAATAACAAACAAAATTGTCATGGTCAGCTGTGAAACTTCCTGGGAAAGAAGAAATGCATGAGGGGAAGACAGCCTCTGTATGGAAACTGTGCTAACAAAAAACATATATTAGAATACAATACATTATCTAAAATCCAGATCAAAATAAAGAGCTTTTAGGAGGTGTAATTATGTTGCATTAACCCCCAGATTCTTGGTAACAACAGCTACATTAGGGAAGCACTGAAGGCAAAATGATTTCTCTGTAGGGTGAGGGCAAAGCTGTCATCATTAGCTTTGTTGTAGGGGCTGGGACAACCTAAAAAGTGGATGGAAATGTTATCAATGGGCAGGCAGAGATTACCAGGGTTTACATGAACTCATGTTCAGACATTGATATTGAAGAAAGACCGTCAAAGCAACATAAGACAGAACCCTGCAGAGACTTCCATCTTTACACATGCACTTTGTGTAACTGTGGAAAGCATATGCACTTCCAGGTGACATTTTCATTCATTATCATTTATGTGAATCAGTCCCTCTGTCTCTTTTCTGCCACAACCCATGTTACAAACCCATACAAATAGACTGGAATATAGTATCAGCAACTTTGTTTTAGAAAATGAGAGAAAACCAAAGTATGTGGAAAGAAGCCCGCACTGATATGGGGAAACATGCAGACTCCACAAAAACAGCAATTGGAGGTCATCATTAAACCTTGGAGCTGTAAGACAGGAGACCTTACCCATTAAGATACCACACTTATTGTTCATTCAATGGGGCTAAATGTTTTGATGATCTGAAAAAAAAATCTTGCAATCATAAGAGGCCTCTCAGTTATGACAATGCCCACAGCAGAACATCTAGCTTCTGTGTAGTTCATAGCCATTCGCCAGCCATCCACTCTTATACTTGTTTTTTTTTGTCTAGGAGATATAAGCATGTCAACAATCAAAACTATTACATTTTGAATAGATAACAGAAAAACAAACTTGTGCCTGAAAAGGCAGCAGAGAGGATCAATGTCTGAGCTGTTAGCAAGCCACTGCCTATAGTCCAAGGTACACGTCTTGATTCTTTACACCTTCCTTTGCCTACTTTGTGACTCTAAACAAGTTACCTAACCATACAGTGTCCCTGGGTTGCCTACTTTGTGACTTTAAACAAGTTACCTAACCATACAGTGTCCCTGGGTTACCCTGAAAAGGGCAATTGTGTCCCATAGGCTTATCTAATCAATAAATTAATAAACATACATTTATACATACAAGCATACATAAATAAACTGCATCATGCATACACACACACACCCGCAAAAAAAAACACACAAATAAATGAAAAGGTCTGAGGACCAGTATACCTACACAGTTAACAAATGTAAAACAAAATGAAACATGAAAGAGGGTCAGCAAACTAATGACCTTTCATTTAGTTTGTTAACTGGGAATTTAACTGTTTAGAGACTATTCTCACTGGAGGATTATGCAGAAAAGCTCACTTAATGAAAGGCCTAATGCAGAAGAGCTAACAAGTAAGAATCAGTTAAAAATAAAACACTTCCAAAATACCAGCAGTAGGCTCATGTAGTGCTGATAACAGTCATACCGGGAAAAAAACTTCAGTGAAAGTTCTAAAAGATTTTGAATTCCAAAGCAACCACTAACAAATAAAGCCAGTTTGATGATTTTATTATAATATCAGCTTAATAAAAAAGAAAAGTTTAGCGCTTTCATCCTCAAATGTTATGACATCATCAGAACCAATTCAAGATACAAATACAGTTGTTTAAATACCTTAAAAGGTCACATTGTTAAAACTCAATTATTTAAAGAAAAGGGTACTTTAAAACGTAAAAACCTTGTTGCAACACTTTTCTTCTTATGAAATAAAAATAGTCCCAACAGAGGTGAGAAATCCAAGGTGTAAACAGCCAACTCAATCAGCAACAGAAATAAATCCAAATGGACGTTATAAAATCCAAACTTCTTTAATAACAAGAAAATGTGTGCACTTTCGCAGTGAAACACTGCTTCTTCAGACAACATACATCAAGTTGCATTGAATATTTAAATACAATTACATTATCAACCTATTAGAAAGCAACCATAATTAACACACTAAAAACTGTTAAAACCTTACTTATTACTTAAATACCATGAGCTCCATGTTGAATGATACAGAGGTAAATAGAGCAGTGGATGCCAAGGTAATAATGCAGATTAAAGATAGCATTGTGAACACTTTGAATGAATGTTTATGTATGGGGTTGATCACCAAATCTTTGAGTACTTCATGGTGGAATACCCCGTTATTCTCCAGCTACATGGCCTGCCTAAAATTCATAAAAATACAGATTTTCCTAGCTTTATACCAAAAGTAGCAGGTAGCAGCTGGCTGGCTGAGCCAGTGTCTATTTATTTGGATTCTCATCTCAAAATGGTGCTTGCAGTTTTATCTGTTATTGTAAGAGAGACAGAGCATTTTTTGCGTGATCTGTATGGTTCCATGCATGATGTTGATGTGAATGAAATTGATCATTTAGTAACTCTTGATGTCGTGTCCTTGTTTACTTGCATTCCCAATCAAGAGGGCATCACTATGGTTAAGGAAGTGCTTCTTAATTCAAATAAATTTTCATCAAGACGTTGATTTCCTATGTATGTTACTAGAAATGGTACTTGAGAGTAACACTTTTTTCTTTAATGAACAATGTTACTGGCAAGTTTCTGGCGTGGCAATGGAGACGAGCTGCACCAAGTCATATGCAAACTTAGTCATGGCTCATTGGGAGCATGATATTTTTGTTGCATGGCATGGTGATGAGTTGACACAGACAATTTTTGGACATGGCTAATTTAAGCAGTGGGTTTCTTTAATTTACCATAAATTTCTCTTATTTTCTTGATATAGTTGTTTATAGGAAGGGCAATGCTTTTAGTACTAAGCTTTCAGAAAGGAATGTTATGTTCCATCCTATTTACACAGGGATAGCATGCATCCCCAGCATGTGTTCCCCAATATTTTGAGAGGTCAAACCATGGGCATATCTCGTTTAACTTGTGAAGATAGTGATATTATATATGAGATGGAACAGCTTAAGGCAGTCTTTGATGAGAGTTTCAGCAGTGATTGGGTCTAAACCTAGGTTCGTGTTTAAGAATAGAATGAACTTAAAGTAGCACCTGTGCTACCATAAGAGAACAACAGCTAGCTGTACTATGGGGGGCACACGTAAATGTGAATGTAATTATTTTAACAGCATAGACGACTCCAGGTTCTTTAAGCATCCTGGAACTGATAAGCTTTGGCAGCTTAAGGTTATAGCAGATTGCAATACTCAAAATTTGGTGTATGTAGCACATTGCACAGTATGTTTTAGATTTTATGTTGGTAAAACCAACTGTAGGTTAAAGGAGCACATTCGTGATCACTTGTATCAAGAAAGGGTTAGATTACAGTGCATTATCAAAGCACACTATTCAGGAGGGTAACACACACACTTTCTTGTTTCAGGTTCTATAGATAATAGAGACCAACAAGAGAATGGGTGATATTGTTAATAAAACAGAAAATGTAGAGTTGCAATGGATTCTACTGTTGGCCTAACAAAGAGGCCTTGGACTTAATGAGAGTATGCCCCTGAAACCTGTGCTTAAAACTAAGAAATTGAGATAGCACTATGTAAAGCATATGTAAAGACTTGTACCCTTTAAGGTTTTAACAGTTTATAAATTGTTTTTTAGTGTGTTAATTATGGTTGCTTTCTGATAGGTTGATAATGTAATTGTCTAACCCCCTCAATTGTCTAGTGATACTACTTCTAATATAGGAACTTTTGGAAGTTGTTACAAATATGGGCATGTCTACATATGGAATTGTTTATATTACCTTTAGTAATAGCATAGAAGTGTTCATAAATTCATTTTTGAAACTGCCTCTCTATTTTTCCTACATATAACAAACACTTTTGGTATACAGCTATGTAGACCACTCCCTTAGTGGTACAATTTCCATCACCTAATTTTACCTTAATGGATGGGGTTCTCAACACAATCTCACTCACTTCCAAAATATAGCTAAACTGATTATATGAGCCACATTTTATTGTACCGTTATGTGTCTCCTTTGTGATAACATTGGGTTAATGTTCAAAAAATTGTTAGTTTTTACCTGCTTTATCCCAAAAAGTGGGGGGTTGTACCTAAAGACTTATAAATAGCTTTGTCAATCTTAAAGATGCTCCAAATTTTCTGCAATAGTATCTTTCATTTTATTAACAAAACCACTACAAGCACAACTAAAGAATATGAAAAATTAGATTTAGGTGTGTTGTTACATATATGTAACTCATTAGTTGATGAAGATTGCATATATACATCTTGTCCCAACAATGGTGTGTCTGGTTCCCCAACATTACACAAATTCCTGTCTAATGCCATTCAAAAGGTCAGGTGGGTAAACTCCATCCAAAAACATCTTAATCACAAACTCTACTTCCATTTTTTTAAAGTAATTACAATCAGAATATATACAAGCTGCTCTAACTAGTTGCCCATTAAAAATGTTATGTTTAACCAGTTTTTGGTGGCAACTGTGGTAGTCAAGGTAGCTGTTGGAAATGGTAGACATTCTAAATATTTTAGAACCAAAACATGCTTAAAAATTGTCACATCCAAATAATCTATAGAGTCTGTGGCATGGTGGCCTGTAAAGGACAAATAAGGGGCAGTGTTGTTTATGTAAGTTACAAAATCTGAATGTTTGTTAAAATCTGACTCCTTCCATAAAATAAACATATCATCCAGGAATTGTAAGTATATGTACCAATCTTTGGAATAAAGGGATTCCAAAATAAAAGTTTTTCCCCAGCTATACAGGACAAGGTTAGCACACATGGATGTGTAACTAGCACCTACTGCTATAACTTTTACCTGCCTATAGTACTCACCCTCAAAAAAATATAAAGTTGTTAAAAAATCAATTCCATTAATTCAGTAACAAAATGTATAACTGGGCTCTCTGTGTTAAGTAACAGTATTATGAAACAACTCTAAACCTGATCAGTCAGGTAAAGAGGCGAAAAGGTCAATAACGTCCACCTTAGAGAAACTGGTTATATTACTAAAAAATTAAGTTTGCATTTTTGTAATAAAATCCCAGGAGTCCTTTAAAATATTGTCAGCTGGTTTTATTGACTCCTTTAAAATTCAGTCAAGATATATTGCAAGAGGGTAAATTTTGGAATTGTTCACTGCTACGATTAAATGGTAAGGTAAACACCAAATGTTGTTATATACTTTCAGTACACCAAAGGTGGTGGGGATATAAGGAGATTTGTTAACCAAAAATCTACACGTTTCCAAGTCAATAACCCCTTGTAAAAAGGCATTGTCTAGGAACAATGAACAATCTGTTTTATATGCTACAAAAATTATATTTCTGGACACTGTCACATATTTGCCAGTGTCCTATAACATTACAAATGTTACAACTATAATCAAATTTGCCAACAATAACAATGCCCTCACCTTTATCTGATTTCATCATTCTAAGTGAGGTATTCCCTCTGAGCTGGTTCATTAATGCTTTTTCATCCTTGGTGAGATTGTAACAGCTGGGTAATTGAGAATGTTTTAAGTCATACAAATCTTTTTCACATGCTTTTTCAAAAACAGCAATGGTAGGATTTAATGGGGGGGGGGTTGTACATACTCTAATTGTAGGTTACGTTACACATAAAATTACACTTCTCATCATTCCTTATCAGAAGCATTCAATGTAAAGTTAAGTTTATGAGTGAATAATTTAAGTTCAATAATGCTATCTGCAATATCAAACCTAGGAGTAAGGACAAACTTAAAACCTTTATTGAAGAGAAAATAATGTACTGGAGTAATGACCAAATCTGTATAATTAAATATTTTAAATCCTCGGTAGGAAAGTACTATACCTCCATTTATGCTTACAATTCCACTAGTATTATATTGTATTGGACTCCCAGTGTTAACGTTGTCGCCCTTTAGTTTCTCCAGTTGTTCTTCCTCTTCCCCTTTCTACTGCTCCATCCTCTGTGACTTGGTGGGTTGGAGAATTTGCTAAAAAAAATCCCTATTTTGGTTTTCAATCCATTCAGACCATTAAGTGGGGGAAATTCCAAATCCAAATTAGATTCTAATGGAATGTCTTGGGGAACTGAATTATAAACATTTTCTGTATGTGTGTGTCTCAAATTGTGCCCTTGGATATAAGTCATTAATTTCATAGTCATTAGTGTTATTCCATCATTTTGACCCAATACATGTCGTTCTTACCATGAGGGAACTTGGGGAGGCTTTATGATTTGCATATTTTAAATGATCTCTCATTAACTTTTCCAGTTTTTTATTTAACTTTATACTGACCTGCAGCTCAAGTTTGTTAAACGTTTTCATATTTCATACAGTTGTGTTCAAACAATAAATCATTGGTAATATAATTATGTAAGTCACTTAATTCATTAAACTGCTAATACATACATTATTAAACTTGAAAATGTATTGCATCAATTCAATTCCATGTTTATGATACAGTCCTAAAATGTCCTTGTGTGCCTCTGAACCTGCAATCAATCCATTTGGAAATTTGTAAACCTGTAGCCCCCGCTTGCTTTGGAATTCAAAATCTTTTAGAGCTTTCACTGAAATTTTACTGAAGCTTTTTCCCTGTTGTGACCATTATCGCACTATGTGATCCTGCTGTTGGCATTTTGGAAGTTTTGTATTATAGGCTGCACAGTCACACTCTAGTCTGGGTTCTTTCTAAAAATAAAATGCTGTCAATGTAATTCAGCAAGAAAAGTAAGCTAAAAAAGCTAACACAATTGACAAACATGTAATGGACAAAAAAACTCACTTAAAATAAGCAAAACATACAGTAGTTACATTATGTATACAAAATGGACAGTAGCCATATGCGTGCTAACATAGGTAATGGAATACTCCTCCAGAATACTGCTGGACAAAAAGCTTACCAGATGGTCAAGAGACAATGGTATCAAAAGTCCTAGCAATACTTTCTTGCTGCAAAGACATTCTAGAAAATATTATTTGCTTAACTCTTTCTCATCAACCTGCTGTGGTATTCAGTGCAGTAACTACTCTGCTGCAACTGACGGTACTGTATGATCTTTGTATTTAATTACATGATAATAGCTGATACTGTTGCCTGTTAATGTTCTCAGGAATACGCCTGGTGGGGGGGGGGGGCGTGGCCAAGGATGAACACAGGATAGCAGCAGATTTCTTCAGCTCCACCAATTTCATTACATTGACAGGAATTAATTACTTAAAAAATTAATTCTTGAAGTAATTTTCTTTCTAAATATGTTTGTTTTATATAGTTCTTGAACTATATCTAAAAAAGAAAGGAAATCTTAATAATATTCCTGTCAGAAATTACTTTGGAAATTTTCAATCTGAAATGAGTTCCAGTAAGACAAATTCTCAAGACTCCAGCATCAAGAAAGAACTTCAGTCTCTGATAATTATAGTCCAGCAACTTACTGCTAAGATGGATAAAATGGATACTAAAATAGACACTTTCATAGAAAAAACTACAAAACAAATAGACTTGTTACATATGGACCTGCAACAACAGAAGATCCAGATGACAGGCATAGAAGAAGCTGTGAATGACATGGAAAATAGAATACAAGAAGAGGAAATCAACATTGAGTTTCTGCTGAAACAAAATACACATTTACAAACAAAGCTGGATGACCTGGAAAATAGATCTAGGCAATAACATTAGGATTTTTGGACTGCCAGAAAATATTGAAGGTAACAATATTACTTCATTTTTAACAACATGGCTCCCTAAAACTTTAGATTTACCAGAAGCATTCTCTTTTGGTATCGAAAGAGCACATAGATCTATAGCTAATACTAACTCTAACAAAAACTATCCTAGATCAGTTATAGTTAGATTTCTATCATCTTTTGATAAAGAGATGGTTCTTAAATCTGCTTGGGCTAAAGCTCCTGTTAAGATTAATGAAACAACTGTGCGTTTTGACAAGGACTATTCTTCCATGGTATTAGCTAAAAGAAAAGTTTTTCTGCCACTAATAAGGGAGCTTAAAAAAGCACAGTTTAAAACATACCTTCTGTTTCCTGCCAAGCTTAAAATCTTCCTTCCTGATGGTCCTAAAATTTTCGATGACTTAGACTCTGCTTTACTGTTTATCAAAAAATAAGATTTTGGAAAAATAGAAGAAATGGAATGGGCTAGTCCTTCGTTAAAGAGACTGGCAACTGAAACTTCGTGGAAGACTTCAGAGAAGAAGAAGAGACTAAAAAACAAATGATTTGTACTATGTTTTTTTTTCTCTCTCATCATTTTATTTTATTATTAATCTTTTTAAATATAGTTCCTGCATTTCCAAGAAGCAACAAATATTTTGAAAAAGATTTAATCAAAGTTATTCTCTGTGTGCAAAGAAATGTTTTGTTTCATAACTAGTCAAAATATCTAGAGATTTAATGGCAAGCGGTAATTTAACTTGTTTCTCTTTCTGAAGAGGAAAAATAAGGTCAGTAATTTGATACATTTTTTTTCCTTTAAAAGTTTATATGTTCTTCAGATGCTATTCCTAATTATACTTTCTTGATTACACTGCTAATGCTTGTTTGTAAATAATCTGTCATGCTTTAACCAATAATAATTAGAACTAAATAATAGTAAATAATATGTTTTATTTTTAACTCTATTAATATAAACAGTAAGTAACATTTTATTGTATATACTTCTTATAGCTTTCTCTTACATTTTTTTTTTATTTCTGCCTTACACCCTTTTACTTTCTACTCTCTTTTCTTTTCTTTATTAATATATAGAAATGCTTTTGATCATATAGACACAGTAAATAATAAGATTTGCACAGGAGTTGAGTTGGGACAAAAATGTTGAGTTTTGTTACTTATTAATAATTTTGGGCTTGATTTCACTTACATGGCGTCTGTAATAACCTGTAGAATGCATTGTGAAGGTTTTGTCATGTTTAGATGCATTTACACTGCTAAATGAATGTTTGTCACTAGTTTTTAATAAGTTTCCTGCCAAAATGTTAAGAGAGACAATCTGGGATGTGGGCTGTCTCATGCACAGTGTCCATGAGCTACTTCAAAAGCTTCAACTCTCAGAATTCTCACAGAGAAGCTGAAAGCAGCTAGTCTCACCTTTGACCTAGATATCACACTGACACATCACAGATACAGGAATGACACTACCTAATTATACTTTCTTGATTACACTGCTTATGCTTGTTTGTAAATAATCTGTCATGCTTTAACTAATAATAATTAGAACTAAATAATAGTAAATAATATGTTTTATTTTTAACTCTATTAATATAAACAGTAAGTAATATTCTATTGTATATACTTCTTATAGCTTTCTCTTACATTTTTTTTTATTTCTGCCTTACACCCTTTTACTTTCTACTCTCTTTTCTTTTCTTTATTAATATATAGAAATACTTTTGATCATATAGACACAGTAAATAATAAGATTCGCATAGGAGTTGAGTTGGGACAAAAATGTTGAGTTTTGTTACTTATTAATAATTTTGGGCTTGATTTCACTTGCATAGAGTCTGTAATAACCTGTAGAATGCATTGTGAAGGTTTTGTCATGTTTAGATGCATTTACACTGCTAAATGAATGTTTGTCACTAGTTTTAATAAGTTTCCGCCAAAATGTTAAGAGAGACAATCTGGGATGTGGGCTGTCTCATGCACAGTGTCCATGAGCTACTTCAAAAGCTTCAACTCTCAGAATTCTCACAGAGAAGCTGAAAGCAGCTGGTCTCACCTTTGACCTAGATATCACACTGACACATCACAGATACAGGAATAGCAGATTAATAATATGTGTTAAAACCTATGTCCCAAACATATACATTACTATAACTCATTTAATTCATCTGATTGACAAGCATAAATAATTTTATAACTCTATACTGGAAGAAATTGTCATGTGATATATTTTAAAGCAGTAGTATAGCATGTTTGTAAAATCTGGTTACTAAAATGTGTTTGCTGTGCATTATTTTGTATAAAGCAGACAGATTTATTGAAGGGACAGCAATGTAAGATGGTGCTCAGTAAAGATACAACTCAGTCAGATCAGATATATATATATATATATGTATGTGTGTGTGTGTGTGTGTGTGTGTGTGTGTGTGTGTGTATGTGTGTGTGTGTGTGTATGTGTGTGTGTGTGTGTGTGTGTATGTGTGTGTGTATGCATGTGTATATATATATATATATATATATATATATATATATATATGTATATGTGTATATGTGTGTGTATGTGTGTATGTATGTATGTATATATATATATATATATATATATATATATATATATATATATATATGTGTGTGTGTGTGTATGTGTGTGTATGTAGATATGTATATAAATGTTTCTGAGAATCTGCTTAACTATGAAGTATGATTTATAACAATTTCTATGAATACAATATTTTATTCTATTGGCAATAATGAGTTTGAGTAAATGCTCATATACAAGCAATTCAAGGTTTTTGGAAGCTGTTAACTGTATTTACATGACAGAAAATAGATGCATCCTAATATATGTAACGTCTGAATCATATTAGCCAAAGTTTTTGATTTAAATGAATGTTAGAACTTATTTTTCTCCTCTTGATTTCTAACATCAAGATTATTTGAATGCTATTTGCATACAAGTGTTTTATATTACATGGATGTATATAGTAGTATGAACAGTTAAAAAAAAAAAAAAAAGGTTTATTTTAGTTTATATGATGCTGTTTTACCAAATGTGTAGTCTTGTCTTGCTAGATAATTGAATTGAAAACTGTTAACTTCAGTTAAATATAACTAGTATTAAATTGATAAGGTGGTAGCTGACGTACTGCTGCTTAGGGTAGGGGTTAACTTGAGTGGTAAATACTACTCTAAGTTGGAGTTTACAACTCCAGGCTGGATGCAAGGTTTAATCCTTACATTATTTTCACTTGTTCATTGTTATTTGTATATAGTTTTGACATCCACAATATATTTTGTACATTCATTGTCACTACAAACAAAATTGAATCCTATACGAAATCCCATAAGAGATTCAATAAATACAGCTATATTTAAAGGTACACCTAAAGGAGGAGATGTAACATTACTTATCTTGTTATTTGTTATTTTGATCATAAGATTCTTAAGTTTTAAAAATGCCAAATGACATCTTTAAAAGGAATTTCTTTAAACATTAATGGATTGAATAATCCATGTAAAAGGGCAAGCCTAATAAGATACATTAATTTACATAAGGCCAACTTAGTCTTCCTACAAGAAACCCATCTCTTGAAAAAAGATATTGATAAACTAGCCACAAACAAATATACAGTATTGGTTAGTTCAGAGCACACTCAGAAAAAAGAGGAGTGGCTATTTTATGGAATAAAAGTATGCCCATTCCTAAAACCATTAAGTCTTATCAGGATGACAAAGGAATGTTTTGTATGGTTACAATACAAATTAATGGGAAGACTTACACTTTAATTAATCTATATTGGATACCTGGAATTGGTATTAATACAGTGAAACATCATCTTGATAAGATCATATCATTCTCTATAGGAGATATTATTTTAGCTGGTGACTTTAATTGTATACTACATGAAAGTGATACTACCACTATAGGAAAGAAGAATTACATCTAATGCAAAACATTTAAAGGATTTTGCTAATTCTTATCATTTGAATGATATTAATAATCAGATAGATTCAAAATCATTACCATACACCTTTTTTCTAACAGATACAAAACTTATTCAAAAATAGATAGGGTCTTTATTTCTAACCAGATGGTAACAGATTTAATTAATTCCAAAATCATTTCATGTCCTATATCTGATCATAATTCAATTGTTTTTGAATTCATGATAAAAAATACTCAATGTTCAGATCAAAGGATACCAGCATACTTAACTCAACTAAAAGACTATAAAGAATATATACTTTCAGAAGTAAAACATTTTTTAGACATAAATAACACTCCTGAAGTCTCCATTGTTTATGTTTGGGATGCCTTAAAATCATATCTATATAGACAAAGTATCAGATGGTATAATAATAAAAGGAAATCTTGGGATAAGGAATTGTTAGATATTCAAAGTAAATTAGACACTTATAACCATAATAATAAAGAAAATATTATGGACAAGAAAGTTATTGAAGAAATAAACAAACTAAATGAGAAATACAAAGAAATTTTAACTCATAAAGTTAAAATAACTTTAGAGAAATACAAGTTTTTGTCTTATTCAATAAGCCCCAAATACTTACATAGACTTAAAAATAAAACAAAAAGGTTGAATAAACAAAACCATATCAAAGAAATCTTTTCTCTAAGGAAAAAGAAGAATGTTTCTAGTATACCAGAAATACTAGATGAATTTAGAAATCACTTTCACAAAATTAACCATAATAATATTAACATGGAACCTAAAGATAAAATAAAGGAGTTTATAACCACAAATATGAATAAAAACCTTAATAAACAACAGATTAAACTATTGGACAAGAGTATTTCATATACAGAAGTTATTACACAAATAAATAAGTTTAAATCAAACAAAGCACCGGGTAATGATGGTATTATACCAGAGATATATAAAATCCTTTCTAAAAATACATATTCATTAATACATAAGGTTTTTATTTTGGCCCAAACTGAGTTAATAACCCCCCCCATCTTGGCAATATACATTTATTTCGCCAATTTTAAAACCTAATAAAGATCCAACTAGATGTTCTTCATATCGGCCCATCTCATTACTTAATGTTGATTATAAAATGTTTATGAATATCTTTGCTGATAGATTGAAGACAATCATTCCCGGCATTATAGATATAGATCAGACAAGCTTCATTGTAAATGGAAATACTTTTGATAATATAAGAAGAACTTTAACAATATAAGAAGAACTTTAACATTAATAGATTTTGCAAATAGGAAAAAGAAAGATATAACACTTATTAGTCTTGATATAAGTTCAGCATTTGATTCAGTAAGTTGGGACTATCTGTTTACCTTAATGAAGTGCACAAACTTCTCGGATGCATTTGTAAATCTAATTGAACATTTATACAAAGGAACGTTGGCTTATATTAAGGTAGGAACATATGTTTCACAAAAAATACCCATTCTTAAAGGTACAAAACAAGGATGTCCACTTTCTCCACTATTATTCACTTTAGTAATGGAGCCTTGGGCTAATTTGATCAGAAACAGTACTGACAGAGGGTTTTGAAATAGATGAAAATACAACATCCAAAATTCTACTTTTTGCAGATGATGTTCTAATTACATCAGCAGGATCTAATTCTTCTATACAGTCTCTATTTGATAACATGATGAATTTTAAAAGTATTTCTGGTTTAATATTCAATGAAGAAAAACTAAAATACTACCTATATAGACACAAAAAATATTCTCATTAGTGATTTTACTAAATATGTACCCAATTCAGGTCAGATAACTTATTTAGGTATAATACTATCTAAAGATATTAAATCTATTATATATAATAATTATAATACCTGTTTTCTTAATATACAAAATCTTTTAATACCTGGAATAATATGTTTTTTTACTATGGAGGAGAGACTTACAATTATTAAAATGATAATATTCCCCAAGATTTTATACTTAATACAATCAATAATACTTCCACCTACAAAAATAATTATCAAGAAACTGAACACACTAATGTTAAATTTCTTATGGGCACCTAATAGACCTAGGATTGCATTAAAGAAACATACTAATAGCTGGTCTCAAGGGGTATTTCTTTTCCAGACTTTAATTTATATACTATCTCTTCTATTGTAAAAGTTATTACTTTATTAATAGATCAGTCATATGTCACAAAATGGAAAGATTATTGGGAGCTAATTAGTATACACTTCATGAAAATCTCCTTAACACATAAAAATATGATTGTAAATAACTCCATGTTATGGTTACTAAAGGAATTTTGTACTTCACCTATTACACCTAAACATATGGTTTGTTACCCATTAAATATTATTATTAGTTATCGTAACTTTATATTCATGCACCCTAAGTATAGGGAATGGAATTTTATTGTATTTCCTATAATGTATACTCAGGGTATGCTTTTGTCATCTACTTCTGAAGGAACTCATTTAGCTATAGATAATGATCTAAAGTACTGGTATCAGTTGATATCTGATAATAAAGTTAAAAATCTAGATTTCTTAAAACAAGAATTTGATCTAAGAGAAACTTACTGGTTAGAGGTTCAGACCTTTAGACAACATCTCATTAATAAAATAGATTTAATGTCTATAACTGTTAAAGAATCTATTCCAACACTGATTGATTACTTGATATTAAATTTACAACATAAAGTTTCTGATAAAGGTAAACTTTCATACATACATAAAGTTATCAGACAAGAAACTTTTACAGTGTAGATTCATACTGGAATTATTTCACTTCTATTAATGGGGACCCACCAAATCAACAAGATAAACAATATATATTGGAATCTGCTTATAGAACTACGTCTTCCATTGTCTGGAGACTTTATACATGGAAATTTTTACATAGATCTTTTATACACCTTTGATGATGAATAAAATAAATAATAAAGATAATCTATGTAAGAGATATAATGTAGAAATTAATGCTGACTGGGCTCATATGTTTTATGACTGTATAAAATTGAAAGAATACTGGAAGTCAATTAATGAATTTTTGCAGGCTCTTTTACAGATAATTTCATTATTTCTAAATCTCTTATATTATTCAACACACCTGTACCTCAAAGTGTTAAAAGGTTAAGCTTCCCTTGTTATGGTCTATTCTAGCAGTGGCTAGGAAAATAATAACTAGAAATTGGATTTCAGATACACCTCCTTCGTTCAATGAATTTAAAAATGTTATGAATATAGTGTGCCATATGGAAATAAACACAATTAGGACTAGAACAAACAGAAAAACATCTTATTTTATTGTATGGGATAATTTACAAAATTTGTTAAAAAAATGTTAATTTCAATAGCATGGTATTTTAGTTTAATTAATTGATCTGATTGTAGTGGATGTCTTTGTAAATACTTTAGTTGTTTTGTTGAATATTATAATAATACCTATTTTTAATTACTTGTATTAAATTGTTATGATATTTCTCTTATATGTTAAAACAATAAACATGTTTTGAAAAAAAGGAATACGCCTGGTAATGAAAAGTCAAACATCTTTGAAAAGATTGTATATTTCAATATTCATGCAACCTGCTGAAAAAATGCCTCTTTATGAACAATGCCAAATTTATAAAACTTAAAACTAAAGCAGCATTAGACCCAGCTGAGGACATTAGAGAGAGTCATGCCTATAACTAAATATTTATGACTCACCCATTACTCCCGTCATTAAGATTATTCATGAAGGCATCCACCAGATTCAGGACCTCATCCTCACGTAGAAGAAGGTTCCCAGAAACATTGCAAGAAAGGTCAATCCAGTCATTACGCAAGGTATGGAAATCAAGGTTTTCCACACTGAAAGTCTGCCCCCAGTTCACTGCTTGGTCATATAAAGCCTTATGTGATAATGTTTCCAATTCTTCTTCTTCATTGTCCACTTCATCTCCTTCTGCAGTCACGGTTTCCTCCACTGGACCGTAAGTGACAACTGTACCGTTGGAAAAAGAATTAGTTTGGTGTAACTTCACATTAGTGAAACGATTATGTTCACTGTCTTGTGACACAGCTTTCTTTTTGAGCTTCAGCTTTTCTTTCATCGGGTATGCAGTAACCAAGTTTTGATCCTCAGGAGAAATGCCAACGGTCTTATGTAGCTTGGTTTCCAGTGTTTTGGATTCATGGTCTCTATCCTTCATTTTCAACTTAAAATCTAAGCTTTTTGTTTTACTTATTTTTTTCCTACGGTGTTCTGTAATATTAGATTTTGCAGTTCCATTTAGACTACTCCTGAATGCAGGTGGTTCTCCCTCCTTAGGTACATGAATGGTAGTCATTTTACTAGTTACTGTCACCTTCAGTACTGCTGTTTGGGTCATACTTTCTTGCTCTGTCACTTCTTGATGCACAATATGCATTTTAGATTGTTGTTTATGAACTTTGCGTTTTTTCTTAATGGTGTGTTGCTTTGATGTAGCCCCCTTTCCATCCACTTTAACTGATGACTTTGTTGTGAATTCCTCACCAAAATCTGGCTTATCACTCTGTGGACTTTTAGTTTGGTTTACTGGGTCTACACGAAGACTCTTTACAGATGATTTTTTCCTTCTGGGAACTATTATTGGGACTTCAGCATAATTGTCAACTGAGAACAGTTTCCGTTTTCTGTTCATGTTATAATCATCAACATCATCTCCGTAGTCTTTCTGTTGTTTTTCTTGTGTATCACCCTGATAACCTTCACCATTGTCATCCTGTATTTCTGCTTTCACATGTACCTCCTTCTCATCTTCCTCACCTTCTTCTGTTTTCTTAGCTTGCTGCTCTTTGTCTTTATGCTCATCCTCATAAACATATTCATTCTCCTCCTCCGTGTCTGAAACATAGAAATATTTATCTAGAAAAAATGAATAAAAGAAAAAAAAAAGTCAGCGCTAACTAGTACAATTCACGCTTCATGTTAATGATACATGGCAGAAAGAACAGTTCCTAGAATAATCCTCCACCATAACATGACAGCTAAGTTTTGGACAAATAAAAGTTGACAGTTTAGTGGGTCGGGAGTCCATTGATAAGCAGTAAAGCTGAAAATAGCTCACTAAATGTTAAAATGTACTGAGATATGAAGGAAGGGTTCAGAAACAGTACATTACGCATTTATACATTCAAATATATACGTGTGTGGGTGTGTGTGTATGTATATATATATATATATATATATATATATATATATATATATATATATATATATATATATATATATATATATATGTAGGTCCCATTTAGGTGACCAAAGTTTCAGAACTTCATATTTCATATGGCCGACACCATATGATCGAAGTTTTAAAACTTCGAACAACTAAACGGAGATCTCCATACAGCATGGAATGGGAATTTTCCCTTTTCCTCACTGTAGTGCAATCTTGGAGTTGGTATATTTAAATAGTGGGGGTGTGGGGGGTGTAGGGGGGCTTGCCCCTCTGCATAAACATGTATTAATTTCTTCTTTTTTTTTGCATGTTCGAAGTATTAAAACTTCGATCATATGGACCCAGCCATATGAGATTCGAAGTTTTGAAATTTCGATCATTCAATAGGGATCCATGTATATATATATATATATATATATATATATATATATATATATATATATATATATATATATGTGTGTGTGTGTGTGTATGTGTGTGTGTCCCTTTTAGAACACTGAATGGTCAGAATATCAACATTCAGAACAGTGACCTCAAAAGGTTGAAACAGCAGAATACTGCAGTCATAACAGCGAAACACAGAAGATCACACATAGGAAGCGGGTAATTCTGTGATACCGCAAGTACAGCTGGGTTTGGGTTTTGCCCATTCCCAGTTGTAGTGCAATTTTGGAGTTAGTTTAAATAAGTAGTAGGGGGTGTTGTGGCAAAGCTTCCCATATTTTTTGATCCACTTGACTGCAATAAATTTAAAACTGATTAATTACATAGTAAAATGTAATCAGACTCAAACACAGGACACAGGAGAAGGGCTCCAACCACAGTCAAAACTTTATATGGAGATGGGGCTACAGCTAATCATTATATATACATAGGGTTATTCATAGATTGGGGGGTCAGTCTACTGATAAGCCCTGAATATAGTAAATGGCATTATTTTCCAAACAGTGACAGAGTAAACACTTAAGTGTAACCACAGAAATATATGTCAAAATAATGAAAGAAATTTTACTGCTTAGACCTTAAATGGAAATTATGCGTTTATTTCTAGTCACCATAGCAGCAGGAAAATATGCACAAAGGATACATATTTTATATAACAATAATAAAAAGGCATTTTACTGTCTATTTAATCCTACAAGTAAAAAAAAGACAGTTTGCAGCAAAAGGATGATATTTGCAAAGAAACATCCAACTGGCTATAGAAAAGTAGCACTACTAACAGCACATGTATGTGGTGACAGTTTACAGTATAGTTTTCTGACATATGTAAAATGTTATTCTAAGGAACTGGCACACACATGTTGTTGGGGACCTTTAGCAGGATACGACCTGAATCGCTGTCTTACCCAATGTTAGCTGCACCTGAAGTATTTTTGATGTGTTATTTTGGGCTACCAGTTTGGAGGTATGTGCATCCTTAGGTTTAACTTTGTGTAAGGTATTGCTAAAGATTTGAATATTTTCATACACAAAAGTTCCAAGCTTGTAGGACAAAATAATACTAACTACCAAGAAGTTAACCTGTCCTGGCATGTTTAATTGTGGTTGGTGCAGAATTTGTAAATTTATGGGAGAAGGGAACTGCTGTTAGATTAATGGTCATGGATAATTTTTTTAATTCTAAGTGCAATTGTGAAAGAAAAGTTGTAATTTATGGTATTTATTATGATTACATTCCATCTTGTTGACACACTGAGAAGACCATATGAAAGGTTAAAGAAATAAAATTGAACATGTGCTGTTAATGTTGCTGTTATACAATCTGTAGTTTTACAAATGCATCTGACAGATTGGGGGAAATGTTTTAACCAAGAGGTCTGAATTTATTTTAAAATATGACAGTCTTAATCCTGAAAGTTTAAATCATGTCCGGCCTTAGACATAGGCCACCTAGCCTGCTGATTAGGGCGCCACTCTAGCAGAGGCACTTTTTGAGTATTTATTTATTGATTGATTGATTGATTGTAATAAAGAAATGTTTCTTTAAAATGAGTTGAATGAATACAGGAAGAATCGAAGAGTAAGACGAACTGTGAGAAAAATGAAGAAAACCGTAATCTGGATGATGCAGGTAGACTAGGATGTGGGCACCCAGTGATGGTGAAGGGTACTGTAGAGCCCTTTTGTCTAGAGATACAGCTGACCAAAGGCCGGTCCTGGTTTAAATACTAACATGAGCTGATGGCATTTGATAAAGGATGATTGTGTTGTTGTTTTAATCAACTGATCACCTCTTTAAGTGGGAATTCCCTTAAGTATTTGTTTATAGTTTACACATGGTGTTACATCATTTATTTTATAAAAAGGACAATTTAATGCCTTTAGAAAGATGTTTGTGCCAAAAAATCAAGTTACTTGGTTTGACAATAAATTATCATTCTTTTGCAATATACTATTTTCCTTTTGATTAAACACCTGAAGAGAAATGTGTGAAAAATAAACATAACCTACATAGGAGTTACTTGTGGTAGTCCAAAAGGCATATGGGAAACATACACACAAAAAATTCAAACAAAATGCCTAAAATATCTGCATAGTAATTAAGCCAACATGAGAAGGGAGAAAGGAAATGATGCCAATAGGGATGAGTGCAATTAGGGATACAGAGAATAGGCAACAGGAGGCTAGAATTTACTGGAGAAAACTGGCAAAGGAAATAAGGTACCGGAGAGAAAAATAAATAGAGAGAGTAACAGAGTGGGAACACGCCAAGAAGACATTCTTAATGCAGGCTACAGATCCCTGTCAGGCACTGCTATCAGAGTACAGGAAAAGAGACGGGAATAGGGGAATCCTAAGTGAAAGATCTACTCTGGTTGAGTATTTAGTTGAATCTAGAACAGAAGCTGCTGTTAAAAAGGGATAATTAGCAGGGCATATAAAATACTGCACTTTAACTATAGGAATCAATCACAGGAGTTTATAGAGGATTGGGAAGAGAGATCGGATACGTAATTCACAGGGAAACAATGGAAAGACATATGTATGGCTCCCAAATATGCAACAAAGTCTAGAAGATTTAGGATTTTTGCTTGGAAGTGTTTGCATATGTATTTTTATACCCCAAGTAGACTCCAAAGAATATTTCCTCAGGTAGATGGCAAATGCTGGAGGTATGATAGGGAAGAAACAGGTAATTGGGACATATGTTTTGGGAGTGTAATGAGTTGGCAGACTTCAAAAATTCTCCACAAAGTACTCTGTCAGAAAAATTGGGTGAGCAAATGGATGCAACTAGGGAAATTATTTTTTTGGCTGGTAGCTAGAATTTGAATTGCTTAGATATAGACAGACCTAGTTAAGTTTAATTCTGGTTGTTGCCAAAAAAGCAATTAATAAAAAATGGAAATCAAAGTCTAAACCAATTGTATTTGAAGTAGTGAATATTGCAACAGATTAAAAAAAATGGAAGTGGGATCTTTAGAAAAAGGTAGGAGCAAATTAAACAGAAAAAAATGGAAATTGTGAGAACAACGCATCCATACCAATAGTGTGCAGAAGGTTTAAGGGAAGTCAGAAATTGATCAATATATGTAATTCTGGATTGCTGGTGTGTGTGTGTGTGTGTGTGTGTGTGTGTGTGTGTGTGTGTGTGTGTGTGTATACACACACATATATATATATATATATATATATATACATATATACACACACACACACGTGTCAATAAAGGTGCTAAAAATTATCTGCATAGTTTGCTATTATGAAATGTCATATTTAATCTCACAAATTCATCAGCTTAGAGATGAAGCTATTTACTTTGGTTATTTCATATGGTAAATTTTTCCAGCTCTAAATCGGTGACTAAAAAACAATTCACGTTGATAGTTTACACACATCTCTGTAACCTAAGATTTTCATCTTTTAGTGACAGTCAGGAAAAATGGATAAACCTAGAAAAAAGGGGCAGTAGTCTTTCTTAAATGCCTTAAAACAAAATTAGGTGACTCCTAAGATGGTCACCAATTGAGAAACTTATCAATGGGAGCTCTCCCAGCTGGAAAACTGGCACTTTCTGAAAACAGCTGTAAAAGAAGACAGTTTGCTTTAAATTCAGTTTCTGGCTGGAGATTATTCAGTCTGAATGTAAAAGAAAATAAATTCATGAGAAGTAAAAACAAAAGAAAATGAGAAAGCTGTTCTGAACAAGGACTCTACAGAGATTTAGTGAGGAACAGACCAGTGAATGGTGCAGACATAACTTCTGGTTTCTGACAACTTTGAAAAGAAAACTTTTGAGATACAACCGGAGGCCTTTAAAATATGCGGGACTATAGAGGAGTACATAAAAACAAATGGAGAGACTAGAATAAAAAAAATAGGGAAAGCAGCAAATAATTATTCTGATGTATTAGTCAAGCTATAAAAGCCAGAAATTGAAATTAAGGAGGGATCACTGACATAAAATGACGCATCACAAGAGGATCATTTCCAAAAAATGACTGATTTGGAAGGCAGGAGGGGAAATTTTGAATTTTACAGCCATGTATAAGAAAGTTGTATCAGCTTTATGATAACTAGTATTAGCAGCATAATAATAGAGAGGGCATATCATGTTTATCTCCCAAGAAGGCATTTAAGAAATGCATGAGACCAATGTTTATGAAAATATAAACAAACCAAAAAGGAGATGCATTTGTCAAAATGTGGCAGAAGGGAAAGATTTTGAAAGTTGGAGACACCAGAATATTTGCAGAAAATTACTCTTTAGCTTGCACCTAACAGAAATGGAACAAATTCATTCCAATCATTAAGGAATGTCTGCAAACTGGTGTGAGGTCTAAACTGTTGTGTCCTGCAGAATTCACAGTATTTTTTCCTCTAGGGACTAAAACATATTTATGAAGGGTGACCAGGCAATGAAAGGAATTAAGCAATTGAAAATGCAGCAACTGAATAAGCAGGGAAGGAAGTCCAGCTTCAAAGTCATCTGCAAGCGCTGATAACTTGACAGAGAGGAAAACCCTTGTCTTTTCTCCAAAAGAAGACATTGCAAAAACAAAGGACAGCATAACAACAGAGAATTAGGACCGACTCAGGCAACAGTGGAGAATGAAGAACTGCGCAAGGATAACTGATGCAGAACTGGAGCTGTAACTTAAGTGGGGTAAATGTAAAAGAGATTGGATAAGGCTATTTTGAATAACATTGCAAATAAAACTACAATGCGACTTGAAAGAATGGGGATATAATTGTACTTTCATTGTTTTGGATTACTATGACCTGGAAAAAGTAGATTGGTAGGGTTGAATGTAAGTACAACTGTGTGTTAATCTAAGAAGAGATAAATCAGCTGTTAAATGAATTTAACACAAATAATGAAAGCATTAACATTTTGCACTTGGGATAAATAAATGTTTTCTGCAGGAAGGTGGTGTGGATACATCTTAGGGGTTTAAGTTGTGAATGTTAAGGATTGCAATATAAGGTGCTGAACAAAAAGCATTATCATTGTACAGAAAAATATAGTTTATACTAAGTACCCACTTGCATCAGCTGGGTGAGGAGATTAGAAAAACAGTGCTGAGGCAAATATAATGATGAGCAATTGAAAGGGCCACATGAAGTGGCCCTACAATGAAAAACTGTATAAACAGTTTGCAATCTGTTGCTAAGAATGACAATGAACTGATTTTTTTACTGTAAAATATAGAGACTTTTCTAGTGATTAAAGCTCAGTAGAACTAAAAAGTAAGATCATGAAGGTGCCTGTACACTTATCTGTTTGTTCGGTTCAGTTGCTGGTATTTTCAGGTAAGTTACAACCAGATATAAAAACAGAAGACATTCACAAAAGGCTGTCCAGACTCTTCCTCAGTGACCTTCTTGGATGGAACATAAAAATACAGGATGGAAAAAAGGGCGGACCAGGAAAGTTTGTGGCAATGAAGGGCTACTGGTTTGGAAATATAATTGCCTTGGTGAGTAATATGTCCCATCCAAGACTGCAGTTTTAGTGAGAGCCATGATAGGGGAAATAAATTTTTAGTAAGGGACTTAAATTATAGGGGGGACTGCAATACGGTCTGTAATAGAGGCCAAATCAGAGGGTCCAAGGAGGGAGACCATCACTAGATTGGGTAGATTATTAAAATAATATATGAAAGTATTTGGGATGGAACATGTAAGTCATAGTCTGAAGAGGTCAACTGAAATTTACTTAAACTTCTTATGGGCATATGAATTGGGCTACATTGGATGCATATTATATACTGTAAAAGTATGCTCATTTACTTGAAGGAACAGAAATACATCATATTACAATATCTAATCAGGCACTTACAAATGTTAAAGTAAGGGCCTAAGCCAATGGAAAAAAGACAAAGACATTGGCACATCCTTATTACTGAAAGCCACGCATTTAACAAGTGGATAGCAAGATTTGAAAAGTAGCAGGAAAGATGGAAAATGGATTAGAAGAGGCAGCTAGAGCATGGAAAGCAGTGAAAGGAGACATTAGAGTTGCGGTTAAAATAAACAAATTAACAATATGTGAAAATAGCAATAAAATATTATGAAGAACTTATGAGGGTTAAATCACAGCAGAATATGGAAGAATCTCACTGATGAGGAAAGGGAGCAATTGAGAGGAGCCAAGAAGAGTACAGAAGTGCCACTTTTTCATGGCCATGGACATTGTCCAGATATTCTTTGACGCACCTTACTACTCCTCTCTCTTCTTTCTGTGTCCTTAACATCTGCACTAAATATTTTTGCACTACAGGGCTATTGTCATAAAATGCTCGAGTTCAGAGGTTATGGAAACAAAGTGTAAAGAACAGATGTAAAGGAAGGAATCTTCTTAACTGCTGGAAAATGTTAAATGACCTTGAAGGAGTTTTAGGGCATTTAACAACATTAATAGAGCTCTGATGATTTAGTAAGATACACAGGATAGAAAAATGACCATTATTACTGGTAAGCCTTGATGTAGAGAAACCTTTTGGATTGGTAAATTAGGAATATATGTCTATAGAAAAGGATAAATTTGCATTTCCCACTGAAATAATTAAGCTACTGCATAATCATTACCATTCCTGGCTACTGATAGTTGAAAATATACTTCAAGGAGGAAAACTGGATTTGATCACCAAGTTAAAAAATACCTGAAATGTTGCTCTGGTGTTCTGTTGACACCCTTAACTAAGTATGGAGTCTCCTAGATGATAGCACCACAGATTAGATTATAATTTTCAAGTACTTTTCTTTCAAATGCATTTTCAGTCTTTTGGCAGCAGCAACATTTTGGCAATAGGTCTTCCAGACTATGACATTTAGAAGTCCTACATATGCCTCACTATTTGTCTGTTTCTCCCAAACCTGGCTATGTCTGCTCTGAGATCGGCACCATTTCTCTGCTATGTGGTGGCATCAAAAAGGCCTATGTTGATTTGATATTGAGGTGTTTATGCAGTTAGTGGTTATATGAAAATCTTGGATGCATGTTGTCAAAATTCGTATGATTAACAATGATTTTTGTATGCGAGTGTCACAAGGAATAAGAAGTTAGTCTCGTGGTTGATGTGAATAATAACCCCATATACATTTCTGATATATTACATTGCTTATTGTTTAGGATTAAGTAATCAGTATTTTAATACTGCGCTATGATGATCTCTCTTTCCCATGTTATATTAATTTCCACATTTTTGTACTTGTATCATAAAGCCTATATTGAACACACACTCCTTATAATACAAAACTCAAAATACATAGAAGTCGCTTCAAACTGGATGACAGTCCAGCTACAAATAAGTAACGCAACTAAACTGTACCTAGAAGAATCATGCATACATCAACCAGTGAGCATACCAAAATGGAAGAAACAAAAACATAACTACCCCAACTTCAGTCTAGGCACAATAGGTCCAGACAAATTCAAATACTACGACTCAAACCATCAATGAACTCACTTAGCTAATTACTTACCCTCCAAAACCTAACAACTCTCAATCACATGCTCCTAGTTTTTGTAATTGCAAACTTTCCAAACAGTTTCTTAATCACAGGAAATCTAACAAAATCATTGGCTAAAACATGATCACAGCCACCATATTCATTCAGGATGGAATGTAAAGTAATACAAACAGCAAGTTTCCCTGAATCATGGGAAAACAGACTTTGAGAAAAGCTAAATAATTACAGATTGACCACATCTGTACCAATAAACAGATCTAACAGCTACCCTAGAAATATTCAACACAAAAACTGCATGACGTAATAGATACCTTTCCTGGTAAGTAAAAAAAAAAGGAAAACAAACTGTCCACAGATTACAGCCAAAGAAACAGTATCAGGATTCATGGAAGTCAGCCAACAATCCTACAGTATATCAGCAATATCTATCATTAAGAAACAAAAGTTAAAGAAGCAAAATACATCTACCTCATGGATAATCAAGTCCCCTAAACCTAAGCATGTCTAGCAGGTAATAAATGATATATCCTTAGCATTTAGTAAAAAATATAGGCTATAATGACAACCCAAGCATAACAAAAAATAGGCAAGTTATGAACCTTTCATTACTCAAAAAAAAATCAAAGACTATATCACAAATGTAAATTTCACAATCAAACTCTTTAGTTATGTAAATCAGAGTCCTCTGTCAACAACACCTGCAAACACAACCTACTTATCCACTTTCTATTTCCAAACTATCACAGAGAAAACAGTAAAAGAAAAAACCCAAAATAAAAGCTAAAAAAGAAGATCAGCCTCCAACCACAGTGCTATCCACTCCCAACGTCTCCATATGTCACCTGTTTAAATAGCAATGCCACTACTTACATTCTATACCTCTCCTTAAATGCAGGTAAAGTCATTCAAACATGCCTTATTTTTTTTAAACAAACATCTTTATTAAATTATCATGCATCACATAAGCAATATTTAAATGAAAATAAACCACACCGACACAATCGCAGTTACAAACAGTATACTTTACACACCATGCCAACACAACTGTTGCTGTAACCATTATACATTACTTACAATATATTCAGTCACTGTCAGTCAACCATTACATAGCTCATCCAATTCTTGCCTTCTTTTAAACATTGTTCCTCCTCTGCATGTATCGATCCCACACTTCCCATTTTTCCCTAGGTAATGCACTCTTACCCTTTTCTAAAGATCACAATACCAGTTGTTTTATCTCCGTTACTATATTCACTACTTCTAGTAAAGTTGATTTAGTCTTCGATTTCCATTTTCTATTAATTGCTTTTTTGGCAGCCATCATAATTAGACACAACAAGGCCTTACTATGTCTATAAGCGGTGAGGTCTGCGGTGGGAGTGACGGATGCATTTAAGGTGGAGGTGTGATTACATCAAGGATCAGCTCTGAATCCTTTCTTATTTGCAATGGTGATGGACAGGTTGACAGACGAGATCAGACAGGAGTCCCCGTGGACTATAATGTTTGCAGATGACATTGTGATCTGAAGTGAGAGTTGGAAACAGGTGCAGGCATCCCTGGAGAGGTGGAGATATGCTCTAGAGAGAAGAGGAATGAAAGTCAGCAGGACTAAAACAAAATATGTGTGTGTGAATGAGAGGGAGGATAGAGGAATGGTGAGGATGCAGGTAGTAGAGGTGGCGAAGGTGGATGAGTTTAAATACTTGGGATCAACAGTTCAGAGTAATGGTGAGTGTGGAAGAGAGGTGAAGAAGAGAGTACAGACAGGATGGAGTGGGTGGAGAAGAGTGTCAGGAGTGATTTGTAACAGACAAAGTACCAGTAAGAGTGAATGGGAAGGTCTACAAGAGGGTAGTGAGACCATCTGTGTTATATGGGTTGGAGACAGTGGCATTGACAAAAAGGCAGGAGTCAGAGCTGAATGTGGCAGAGTTAAAGATGTTAAGATTTGCACTAGGTGTGACGAGGGTGGACAGGATTAGGAATACGTATATTACAGGGTCATCCCAGGTTGGAAGGTGTGGACCTGTGCTGAGGAGGGATGCAGAGTACATTGGGAAAAAGATGCTAAGGATGAAGCTGCCAGGTAACAAGAAAAGAGGAAGGCCTAAGATAAGGTTTATGGATGTGGTGAGAAAGGACATGCAGGTGGCTGGTGTGACAAGAGCAAGATGCAGAGGACAGGAAGAAATGGAAACAGTTGATCTGATGTGGCGACCCCTGACGGGAGTAACCGAAAGAAGAAGGCTTTACTATGTCTAGGCAATTACGATTTTGTATCGCAGCTCAAAAAAATAATTTCCTTAGTTACATCAATTTGCTCCCCCACCATCTCCAACAGAGCAGTCTGCAGGGAATCTTTAATGTCTGCCAACTCACTACACTCCCAGAAAATATGTTCCCAGTAACCTCTTTCTTCCCCATCACACCTCCAACATTTGCTGTCTACCTAAGGAAAAAATAGACTACTTTGAGTACAAAAATGCGATGTAAACACTTCCAAAGATCCTAAATCTTCTACACTTTGTTGCATATTTGGGAGACATGTATATATATATATATATATATATATATATATATATATATATATATATATATATATATCCACCCATTGTTTCGTTGTAAATTGCTTATCCAATCTTTCTTCCCAATCCTTTCTAACCTCTTCTGATTGATTCTTATAGTTATCATGCCATATTTTATATTCTCTAATAATTATTCCTTTCTTAATGGCAACTTCTGTTCTAGACTGTACCACAAACTGTACCAGTGCTGGTCTTTCATTTAGAACACCCCTGTTTCTTTCTCTTTCCCTATACTCTGATATCAATCCTTGATAGGGAAGGTACTCTGTAACCTGCAGTCCAAATACGTTCCTGGCACCTTTCCATTCTATTACCTTTCTCTCGCTAGCTATTTGCTCCCAATATCTTGGTTCCTTTGCCAGTTTTCTCCAATAAATTCCAGCCCCTCTTGCCTATTGTCTATATCTCTAATTGTAGCTGGCAGAATCTCCTTTCTCCATTCCTGTGTTGGCTTAATTCTTATAGGTTCATAGGTAAGTACTATGCTATAGGACCTAGGGCCTATACAAGCCTAGCCAAAAAGCTGCCTTTTGCCACCCAAGAAAATTATTTTCCTGTGCCCTTGTCAAGCAGAGCCACAAAAGTGATCCCCGGGGTGAATTTCCTACTTCCCATCCAATCATAAAGATTTTTCTTGAAGAGTGCTAATGAGGAGCTTTGTTTTATATAGATAGGTAGTTTGTTCCAGAGTATGGGAAGTCTCTGGGACAGGAATCTATCCCTCCAGCATGTTCTGTTTATTGTGGTGACAAGGTTTAGGTCCCTAGAGTGTCTAGCTCAGAAGGATTGGGATTTCTTTAAGTGGAGCATGTCCAACAGCTCTGGGACTGACATAGCTTTGTATGTTAGGCAGAGATTGCCTCTGAGGAGGCAATATGCAACAGAGTAAGGCTGGATTTTTTTGAGACTGTCTGCATAAGGCATCTGTTTGAGGCCGGTAATCCTCTTTGTGAGGTATTTCTGCAGCCTTTCCAGTTGTTGTAGATGTCTTGTGAGGTACATACCAAAAGGGGCGTTGTACTCTATAATGGGTCTAACGAGTGACGAGTAGAGGGGAACAATTACTTCTTTTTTCCTGGATGAGAAACCTTTTGTGATGAGGTGTGCCATGTACAAGGATTTCCTGACTACTGTGGCGATGTGATTATCAAAAGAGAGACTTTCAGCTTGAGGCTATGGCTTTGACACCAGGCAGCTGTCTCATTGAGGTCCTTTTGTAGGATGTCCACATCTCTCACAGGTTGTAGTGTTAGGTGGTAGGAGGAAAGGGTTGTCTGTGTACATGAGGCAATTGCTGCATTGCCCTAAGATGCTCAGATTCATCATGTAGACAGGAGAAAACACCAGGAGCTGACCCCTTAGACATGCCTAGAGAGGTGCTTATTTATTAAGTACTAAAAACTGTTTTCCTCTAGACAAGTGAGGAAAATTGAGTGCTGTAGTAATATGTAGCTTATTTAATGCTTACAATGAGTTCTGAACAAGTGCTGAACTCAAAGAAACAGATCTGAGTGCTAAAACTAAACAACTGGCTAGTTCTAAGGGAAATTTTGAAGAGCAGACTTTATGGCGTCAGGAACAGTTTAACCCTAGCTAAGCGGCGATGCATAACGTGTACTTTTTTTAATATAATAGTAGCAAATGAGCAAACTGATTTAAACCAATTAACCAATAAAAGCTAAAAACTGAGCCCCGTTCCAGTAGTCTTCGATTAGACAAGTTCTACCTGCACACTCCTGCTACTAGGGTGCAGTGGAACCATCTCCAAAAAAAGATGGTCTGGATTACTGCTCAAGTTATACAAACAAAGCTAGATTCAGCATTCCTGAATCTAGTCTATGCTACAGCAAACAAGGCATACCAATTTCAGAAAGAAACAGTTCAAATAAGCAGGCACAATAAGCCTTTAACCAGAAACTCCCAGCTCAGAAGGGCAGAATCTAGACTCTCCTCACACAAGAGTGCAAACCTCAAACCTTCTTAATGAAAAATAACTGGCCTGTAGCCCAAGTGCTTAAACCAGAACTAATAAACTTTTAGAATAACAGGCACTGAGCCTTCAATCAGCAATTCCCAACTTACAAGGATGTAAGCTACCTGTCCTGCCACAACAGTGCAGACCACAAACCTTCTTAATGTAAAACAACTGGTCTGAAGCTTAAGTGCTTAAACCAAAAGGCTTAGAATAACAGTTACAATTTAATCAGGCTACTACCAAGCAGTAATAAATGCAGCAGAATAAATACAATTGAGTACTTTTAAGAAGAGGCAAAAGCAAAATAAAGTGGGAATTTATTTATTTATTTTTTAGTGGAAGAAGGAGCAGAAGAAAAATTTAAGGTTAAGAACCAAAGTAAGTTGGCCTTCTCAAATGTTCTCTCTGTATTAAGTAGAGTGAACACCAGACTGCACGGGGTGTCCCAGATCAAATTTACAGTAGGGGCGGGCAACTGCAAAGCCACGAACTATAACACCACCACAAGAATAGGGTGCGAGGGAGGAGAAAAAACAGTTACAGGACAGATGAGAAACAGAAAAAGCCAGAAAATATAAAAAATAATTCAGTTAGGCAAAAAAATAATTCAGTCAGGCAAAATTAAGACAATGCAGAACTCTGAAAGGTTAAAAATGCCAAGAAATATACTTATCAATCAGCAATATATTTCCATATTGTTTGAGAAAGTACAGCTGTGTACCTACCATAAATGTAGATGTTCGAGTGTATTCACTGTTGCAGTCATTACATTTGGGTTATCCTGCTGGCAGGCTACCCGCAGTCGGCCCGAGTTCCAAAGTCTAGGTCCGGCGTCTGTTGCTGTCGCCTCCTCCCTGACGTCAGTGTGCCAGGGGTATAAAAGATGCAACCAACGCCATTTTCTTCAGTTTTTCTTGCCCCAGATATCAGGTGCCCCTAAAATGGTAGGCTAAATTATGCTAATAAGCATGCATACACAAAAAACAACTTTTCTTTCATCTATAAGGAAATACACCACATAGGTTGTATAGAATAGAAAAGTACAGATAAGTCCCAGCAAGGAAAAGGGGGATGGTGGGAGGGTAACCTGGACTGCAACAGTGAATACACTCGAACATCTACATTTATGGTAGGTACACAACTGTACTATGTTCATAGTGCTTCACTGTTGTAGTCATTACAACTGGGTTGAATCCCAAAGCTAAGGTTGGAAGGCTGGTGCTAAATAGGATTAGGAGAGGCTATCAGGCCCTGCAGAACTGCAGTGGCAAAGCCTGCCCTGGATTTAGAGTAGAGAGGTAAGTGATAATGCTTTGTAAAAGTATGCACTGAACTCCAAGTTGGAGCCTCTAAGATGTCTTTGGTTGGTACTCCTCGGAGGAAGACTGCTGAAGTGGCTGCTGCTCTGGTTGAATGTGGTCTAATGCCCTTAGGCAATGATTTGCCATGCTGTGAATAGCAGAAACGAATGCAGTGGCCTATCCACTTTGAAATTGTCTGTTTCGAGATAGGCTTTCCTTGTGATCCTGCAGCATATGCCACTAGTAGTTGTTCAGTCTTTCTGAAAGCTTTGGTTCTGTCCAAGTAGAAGCATAGCTGCCTGTGAATATCCAAAGAATGCAGAAGTTTATCAACCTTATTCTGTGGGATTGGATAAAAGGTAGGCAAATGAATTGTTTGGTTAAAGGCCACACTGGGCACTACCTTAGGCATAAATGTAGGGTTTATCCTTACAGAAACCGTGTCAGGATGGAAAATGATAAAAGGTTCCACAGCCATGAGTGCCTGTAACTCTGAGACTCGTCTAGCGGAGGTTATTGCTAGGAGCAGAGCTGTTTTCCAGGATAAGAATTTTATATCAGCTGCAGAGGCTGGCTCAAACAGAGGCAGTGTGAGTTTTTCCAAGACATAGTTGGGGTCCCATGCAGGTATTTGTGCTCTCTTTGGAGGTCTTATGTTTTTGGCCCCTCTGAGGTACTGCCTTAGTAATGGATGAGAAAAAATAGGTGGTTCTGTACTGTAATGAGCTGAAATGTCAGAGGCATGAATTTTAATTGATGAAAAGGAAAGGCCTTTATCCAGCATCTCAGTTAAGTATTGCAAAATCTGAGGAATATTTGGAACACTCGTGTCAATACCTTTTGCCTGGTTCCAAGCACAGAATCTCTTCCTTTTTCTGCATAAGATTTTCTGGTGCTAGGCCTCCTGGCCTCCAAAATAACATCCATCACTGCTTTAGAGAGAGGTGTGTCTTGAATGGCTACATTATCTGCCAAGCTGCCATGTTTAAGGTCCTGAGTTGGCTGTGCAGTATCTGACTGTCTTGTTGTGTCAATAAGTAAGGAATTTGAGGTAGTGTCCAAGCTGGGCATTGAGACAAGCTCTTTAGGACTGGGTACCAGTGCTGGTGGGGCCAGTCTGGGGCAATCAGTATAATTTCTGGCTTCTCTTGTCTGACCTTGAGGAGTACATTGGGGAGGAGAGGCAGAGGAGGAAAGGCATATACTGTTGGCTTTTTCCAGCTGAAAGATAGAGCATCCAATTTCCATGCTTCCTTGTGATAAGTCCTTGTGCAGAATTTCTGTAGTTGGCAGTTGTGAGGGGAGGCAAATAAGTCTATGTCCAGGCATTCCCAGTTCCTTGTTATCATGCTGAAGTCTTGTGGATCCAATTTCCACTCGTGGGGATCCATTAGGTTTCTGCTTAGTTCGTCTGCCAGAGTATTTATCTTTCCTGGCAGAAATTGTCTTGCAGATGTACTTAAGTCAGTGCTGTGTCCCACAAGTTCATGGCTAGTCTGCAGAGGGGGTAGGAATGCGTGCCCCCCTGCTTGTTTATGTACCACATGACTGTAGTATTGTCCGTCTTGCTCAGTAGTTGTCCTGGATGAAGTAGATCCTTGAAGGCTGTCAGGGCATTCTGAACAGCTAGCATCTCTTTTTGATTGATATGTAGATGCATTTGACTTGCGGACTATGTGCCTTGAATACATCTTCCTGGCATATATGCCCCCCAGGCATAATCTGATGCATCTGTTGTCAATGTCTGCCTGGCTGTGGGTAAGGTGAATGGCTGTCCCATGTTGAGGTGACAGGCTTTTTCCCACCATCGAAACTCCTGTTGCAGGCAGGGAATGAGGATAATTATTGTTTCCAGGCTGTGGCAATGTTGAGTCCAAACACTTTTTAGATACCATTGAAGTTTCCTCATATGCAGTCTTGCATATGGAATTAGCAGTATGTAGGATGCCATGAAGCCCAAAGCCTGCAGAATTTTTCTTGCAGATTACTTATTTCAAAATGTTGGCAACAAAGACCCAGTTGTCAGTTGTCTGTGTTTGTCTGGCGTGAGATAAGCCATCTGGGCAGTTGTATTTAAGCTTATACCCAGGAATATTATCTCTTGAGAGGGTACAAGTTTTGATTTCTTTTCATTTACTGTGTACCCTAGACCTGTTAGTAATCTTTTTACAAACGCCAGATGCTGTAGTAGAATGTCCTTGTTCTCTGCTTGAATAAGGCAGTCGCCCAAGTAAGGATATATTTCTATTCCTCTTTGTCTGCAAAATGCAATTACTGGTGCCAGGCATTTTGTGAAGACCCTGGGCACAGTAGATAAGCCAAAGGGCAGCACAGAGAATTGGTAGTGCATTGAGCCAGCTATAAATCTGAGGCATCTTCTGCATGATTGTCTGATTGGGACATGCAGGTATGCCTCTTTTAGGTCTAAAGTCACAAGCCAAGCCTTTTTGCCCAGCATGGGCAGAAGCTGCTGCAGAGTTAACATTTTGAATTTTGGAATATCCAGAAATGTGTTTAGGATAGACAGGTCCAGTATTGGTCTCCAGGCTTTGTCCTTTCTGAGTACCAAGAATAGCCTTGAGTAAAATCCTTGTCCCTGCTCTTGCTGTGGTACTTGCTGAATGGCTCTCATGCCCATGAGAGATGAAACTTGTTTTTGTGCCTCAGCCCACTGATTGTGTGGCAGGTCTGGCATACTGTTTGGCCTTGGCAGGGTGTGAAAGTGGAACCTGTAGCCTTGAGATACGATGTTTAAGACCCATTTGTCCTGGGTGATCATGTGCCAGTTTTGTGAAAAAAATGCTAGTTTTCCCCCCAAAGGAGCTGCCAGAAGTGCTCGGTGCTGGCAGGGGAAAGTCATTGAGACCGTTTCCTGTATGGCTGTGATTTTTCCTCTCCGCTTTTGGAGGTAGAAGCAGCCCATTGTTTAAGCCTGTATGAGCCTTGGGGCTGTGATCTGCCTCTGGGGCATCTGTATCTGCCTCTTTGTGGCCTGTCTGACACTGGAAAGGACCAATTCTTTGTAGGCCAGTTCCTGCTAAATCTGGGAGGCTGCACCTGTAAGAAAGCCTTCACTGTTTGGATAGACTTAGCTTTGTCCTCCATTTTCTTCAACACCTCCTCTGCTTTAACACCAAACAAGATATCATGTTGTAATGGAGCAGCTAACAGTTTTGCTTTAACATGATCAGGTAGATTCTGTTCTTTTAACCAAGCATGCCTCCTAATGACAGAACCTGTAACTGCGGCCCTGCAGGAGGCCCCTAGAGAATCAAAACCACATTGCAAAGTATGCGCTCCCATTTGTTCAGCTGCATGCAATAAATCCTGCATTTCTTTGTTTTCTGCACTTTCTGAATTTGTCAACATTTTCTGTTTAAGTAGTGACATAAGATATTGCTGATATTTAAGCATATGAAACTGACAATTTAAAGCTCTTACAGCCAAGGTAGCAGAAGTATAAATCTTTTTCCCCCATCTGTCCAGGGCCCTTGAATCCCTATCAAAGGGGATAGGGTTTTTTGCAGTGGAAGCCTTGACCCACTTGGGACCCTGAGAAATAGTTTCTGGGTCAGCAGCAGGGTTTTTGCAAAGAAATTTATGTGAATCAGGAACCCTGTAGTATTCTGTCTGGCGTAATAGGAGCTGGTGGTAAAGTGTCCGGAGACAGACCGGACTCTGAAAATACATCATCTACAATGTCTAAAACAGGAGGAATAGCAAGGGGCCTGTGCGGAGGCAATAAAAGTAAGTCTCTGAGCCTTTTCTTGGATTCTGAGTAATCTTGGCTCTCCCAGTGGAAATGCTCCCTCATAGTATACAGGGTCTCCCCAAAAGAATAATCCTCAGGAGGAGAGGCTGAAGGGATAGATTCTTCAGCATCAGAATCCTCATAGGGAAGAAGGGAATATTCCTGTTCAGAAGAGGAATCAGAGTAAATGGAAACCTGATCTGAAGATTGATATTCTATCTCTTGCCTAGGCCTCTTATCAGGAGGGGGATGGGAACCCCTGATCAAGGTAATTAGGTCTTAGGCCATTTTAAGCATGGAGACCTGTCCAGGAGAATGCTGTACTTGTTTATTTGTCTTTAGAGCTGCTTTAGTCTTTGCCTTTGAAGCTGAAGTTGGTTTTACATATAATTGTGTAGGCCTGAAAACACCCTCAGAAGCCGATGCCTGCTCAGCGGCTCCGGACCCATCTGAAGGAATAGTTTCAGAGTGTCCAATACCTTGAGTTTCCAGCGGCCTAGTCAGCTCCACGTGGGAGTCGGAAGTGGCCTGTGGCTCTGAGGGAGCGGGCGTCAGGGGCTGCGAAAGCGCCTCACTGAGAACCGGCGACAGGCCTAACGGAAGCCTCGTCTTCGGTTTTGGAACTCGGATGCTTGTCCTTTTACTTTTCTTTGCGCTTTTTATAAACTCCAGTAGTCAGCTGTTCCGACGGCATTATATAGTTGAATCTTCTGCCAAAGTAATGAAATGCAAAATCATACCGATGCTTAATAGTGCATTGGTTAAATCTAGCACAAAACCGACAACTAGCAACGTTGTGGTCAAGGCCTAGGCAAGGAATACAGTAAGAATAAAAATCCTTATGAGGTATTTGCTTCCCACAAGAAATACAATTATTAACTTTTTCTGACATCGATCTGAAGCAAGAAAAAAGTTTCAGGTACTTAGCTTTAATGAAGACTTCAGATCTGAAATTCGAATTTGAAAATCTCAGGAGTCGGCCGACCGGCACTTGCGAACTGCTTTTGCTTCGGGCACCGTGCGGCAAGAAAAACTGAAGAAAATGGCGTCAGCTGCATCTTTTATATCCCTGGCGCACTGACATCAGGGAGGAGACAACAACAACCGACGCCGGACCTACACTTAAGAACTCAGGCCGACTGCGGGTAGCCTGCCAGCAGGATAACCCAACTGTAATGACTGCAACAGTGAAACACGATGAACATTCTCACTTCAGCCAGAACACCAGGAGTTTTTAACAGTGTATGCAAGAATTTACAAACAGAAACTATTTTTTAAATTGGCAAGCTGTTAGACCAGTTTTATAAACTCCATCAAAGGAATGGGGGGAGGCAGTTTCAGGACAGATGAGAAACAGAAAACAATGCCAGAAAATATATAAAATAATTCAGTCAGGCAAAATTAAGACAATGCAGAACTCTGAAAGGTTAAAATGCCAATAAATATACTTGTCAATAAGCGATATATTTCCAGACTGTTTGAGAATCACACTTCAGCCAGAACACCAGGAGTTTCCAACAGTGTACTTTCTGCTACTTTAGGAATATAATATTCTGTACGATTATTGTTATTCTCTTTAAAGGTCTGCATCCAAAATTCCAGTCTCTCCTTGTTTCTTGAGCTTCCCCCCATTTCATCACTCTCTCTTTATACTTAGAAATTATAGTTTTCTGCTTGTGCTAACTATGAGAGCCTTAACTGTGTTGCGCTGTAATACTCCTTCAAATCAGGTAACCCCAATCTGCCCTGTTCCACTGGAAGAATCAGCTTATCCCACATGAGAATCAGCTTATCCCACATGACTCTTGCCATCCTTCCCTCTCAGACAAAATCTCTTTATTAATTGCTATCCACAGCTTCTCCTCTGGTTGATAAAAATATGCCTGACCTGTGTATAAGACTAAAGAGACTAAAAACATTTTAAATGCTTGTATCTTACTATTGATATCCATATAACAAAGCTTCCACCTTTCTCAGTTTGTGCATTATCTTTTGTTTAGTCTCTTCCCACATATCCTTAGCTGCCACACAAAGCATCATTTTAATCAATACTACTAAATACTTAATTTTATCATGTCCCTATAAGTATGGATATTGCTGAACTAAATTCATATGTGGGTACATAATTTACCACCACTGCCACTGTTTTAGCTTCATTAAGTGTGTGTCCTGAAAAGATCTGAAGCTATCTCAATACTTTCCACAGCACCATAACGTCCCTTTCTGATTCTGTCAGATATAACATAATATCTGCAAATAGAGACAGCTTTTCTTGACTACCATACCACTTATATCCTTGAATATCTGAGTCCCTATTTTTCTTTGCCAATGGTTCTAAATATAATGCAAACAACAAAGGGGAAAGAGGACAACCCTGCCTGGTTCTTCTGCTCAAGCAGAGACTGTCAGAGAGGACCCGAACCACTTTAATTTTTACCTCCAATCCCTCATATATCCTCCTAGTCAACCTTATAACTTTATCAGAGAATGCAAATGCTTCCACTGCTCTGCTCAAGCCCTAACTTACTCTGTCAAATGCTTTTTCTGCATCAAGACCCCCCCCAACAAAAGTGGTATTTTCTTACATTATGCTTCCCTTTTGATCATCAGTGTTCTGTTAACATTGCAAATGTTTGCCTTCCCTCCACAAAACCACATTGATATATATATATATATATATATATATATGTATGTATATATATATATATATATATATATATATATATATATATATATATATATATATATATATATATATATATATATATATATATATATATATATATATATATATATATGTGTATATATATATATATATATATATATATATATATGTGTATATATATATATATATATATATATATATATATGTGTATATATATATATATATATATATATATATATATATATATATATATATATATATATATATATATATATATATATCAATTTTTTCATCATGTTTGCCATTCTTTTAACCTTTATAGACATAAATACTTTATAATCATGGTTTACTATTGAAATGGGCTTACCTGAAGCTGGATATAATGGATCATTACCCTCTTTGGGTATTACAGTTACCACTGCTTTCTTCCAAGATGTTGGTACTTCTCCTCCTCTTAAAATACTGTTAAAATCTTCCAGATCTTTATTAGCTTCTTCCCCTCCTAGCTTCCAAACTTCCATTGGCCTACTACCTATTCCTGGGGACTTTTCTGTTGATCAGTTATACATCACCATTTTTATCTCATCTCCTCTTGTCCTATTAGTAATTGAGTCTCCTCTACCTCTAACCTTGGCATATTTAATTCTTCCATAAATATTTCCATTTGTACCCTTGCTTGATTTCTATATTTCTCTGCTTTATACAGACTTTCATAGAATTTCAGAAATATTTCTAATACATCTACAGGATCCCTTGTTATCTTCCTTGTTTTAGGCTCCCTAAGCTTGGTGACAGACATTTCTACTTACTGTTGCCAGTGTTGTTGTGCTAAAAGTTTTTCTGCTCTAGACTTGTCATCAAAAAACAGTTGCTTAACAGCAATCTTTCTAAAGTCATGCATATTGTCGAGGTAATCCCTTATTTTCTGTTTAGCATTCTGCAGTTGTTTCTCTTCTTGTTCTGTGAGATTCCCCCATTTTACAATACTTTAACATTTGTCAGTCCTTCTAAATAATTCTTATTACTCCTTAACCACATCTCCTTTTTATTTCCACCCTATTTTTAAACTCCACTTTAATTTTATCCTACTCCCTAGCTATATTTTCAGAAGAATTTTCTATTTTCTCTAATAGCGTCTGAATTATTTCCACTATCCATTCCTTAGATTCCGCTCATTTTAGCAGATAGTTGGGAAAACACCAGTGGTTCAGTTTTATTTCATTACCCTGTTTTTTATTTTAGTTATTATTGGTACATGATCCAAAATAATTATTAGGTGCATATCAAGACCTTCCATTCCTGTGATTGCAATTGCAACTAGAGGAGCAGGAGGTATTTTGGCAAATCAGGACTCTATCATACATATTTCCGGGACTTAATGAGGTAGTTTCCATCAAATGTATCTTGAAATTAAAGGCCCTGATGAGATAGAATAGGGTTGGGTTCAACTGATGACAAGGGAAGTTTGAGTTAGGACGTTGTGTTATGCGACTTTTCTTGAAACAGTTATTGAAAACAGGTCTCTATACAAATATTGTCTTATTTAGGTCTAAATAGTGTTTTTAAAAAAAATTTTATCCCCTGTCTTTTTCCTTTCCCCTTAACAGTTTTTCATATCAAAGAGGTCTTCAGAAGACTGGTTAAAGAGTTTTCTTTGTAAACATATATATAAAACTCCTTAAAGAGGCTCTGTAATGGCAACCTTTAATATACATACACAAATATATAAAAAGCATGCTGTTTTATTGGATAATGTGTTCATAGTATATTAGATTTTTATAATTTTTTATAGTTTTTATAAGTTTATATGTTTACATATGGTGATGTTTCAAACATGTCACTATAAAGGGTTTTACAACCTCTTCTATTTGTGGTCTTAAATAAGCACGAGTGCTTTAATTAAATTAAAAAGACCACAACAAGAAACAATGTTTTTTATGGTCATTATATATTATTATTGCATTCATACATAAAACCATCTATAAAAGATTCTGAAATTACTCCACCTAGCTACTCAATCATTCGAAAAGACAGGACCCAGAAAAAAGGTGGCGGAGTTGCTCTCCTATATTCTTCTTCCTTGCTAGTTACCCCCTATGATAAACCTACTCCTAAATTTAATAATGCTGAAGTACTCCTCACTCTCCTACAAGTCAACAAGCACAAATACATCTGTCTAGCATCCCTTTATATTCCCCCAGGGGATAATATTTCCACACTTGAAAACATCCTCTCATGGCTCTCTAACAATATCAGCAATGAAACCATAATCTTAGGGGACGTAAATATCAACTGGGCCTCCATCCAGTCTTCAAACAACCCTCTTAATATCAACCTATTTAAGTTTTCCCAACTAATCAATACTATTACACACCCATCACCAAACCCCTCTTGTGGCACCATCCTTGACTGGATTCTAGTGTCACATCCCCACTATTTCTCTGACAGTGGTACTCTTCCCGACCCTCTTAGTGATCACTTGCCAATTTTCACTTTCGCCTCCCTTGCATCTCTTACGCACCCATAATATCATCACTACCGCAATGACAAAAGTTTTAACCCATCAACCTTCATATATTCTCTAAAAGCAGTAAATTGGAACATTCTAAAGACACTACCTTTAGAAGACGAGTTACTCACTTTAACTTTACCTTCTTAGAAATACTTGATTACCAAGCCCCTATAAGAACAAAAAGAATAAAAACAAACTCTGCCCCCTGGTTAACCAAAACCACACTATCTACCATGCACCTTAGAAACAAAGCCTGGAGACTCTATCTGAGAAATAAGACCCCAGAACAACATATTGCTTACAAAACCCTTCAAAATAAAGTAAAAAAGCTCATAATCTCCGACAGACAAAAATACTTCTTTACACTCCAAAACAACAATAAAACTAACCCACAAAAATTCTGGAAGGGGATCTCCGCCCTCCTAAACCCCAGCAAACCACACACCCCAACTCCAGACCCAAATAGCCCAGACCTAGATCTAGCTACACAGTTCAACTCATTTTTCATCGATTCTATTAGCAAACTTACATCCTCCTTCACACACCCCTCCTCTTCACCTAATACACCCCTAATCTCTCCTGCAAATAACCCTCCCATCATCACCACTTCCACCACATTCTCATCTTCTCACTGTCTATCTTCCACCTCTTCCACTACTCTAACCCCCTCTTCACCCATATCTTCCTCAAGTTCTCTCTCTCTCCCAACGTTTCTCTATTCTCATTTAAACCTATCCCCACTTCCACCATAAAGAAACTCCTTCAGAAACTAAAGCCATGCACCAACGCTCCAGACAACATTCCCTCTTATTTCCTAAGTATAGCCGCGGAAGCAATTGCCTATCCCATCAGCATTCTAATCAACCGCTCCATCCATGAATGTACAGTACCTCTACTATGGAAGCAAGCCTTCATCATCCCCCTCCATAAAGGAGGCAACAATTGCAATATCAATAACTTCCGCCCTATTGCTATCCTCTCCCCTATATCTAAAATCCTGGAAAAGTGTATCCAGCTTCAACTCCTACCACACCTCATAGATAACAACCTTTTAACCCCTACACAACACGGATTCAGGCCAAATCATAGCACCATGACAGCCCTCCTGTCCTTTCTTGAGACGGTTAATAGAGCACGCGACTCCGGCCACATTGTTTCCACCTTACTACTAGACCTCTCCAAGGCCTTTGATACTATTTCACATAGCCTGCTCCTATCCAAACTATCAGAACTTAACCTCTCTCCCACCTCCATAAATTGGTTCTCCAGTTATTTATCAAACAGACACCAAGCCGTAATATGGAAAAAGGCCACTTCCTCTTTCCTTACTACCCCCACTGGAGTTCCCCAAGGATCTATTCTTGGTCCTATCCTCTTTAATATATTTATAAATGACTTCCACAAATCCATCCCACTTGCAAACATCATCCAATATGCAGACGATTCTACAATTATCTGCTCTGCCACCTCCCCTCTCTTCTCCAAAACTGACTCAGGAAGCTTTCTCAATTACTGAGCATTGGATGAAAATAAATCACTTGGCACTCAACACCTCCAAAACAAAACTAATGGTATTTACCCCCTCCAAATCTACTTCTTTTGACACAAACTCTTTCTCAATTACCAGCCAAAACAACTCACCCTTGGAACTGGTATCTGAAACCAAGCTACTAGGTGTTCTAATTGACAATCAACTTAAATTCAACTCCCATCTACAACTAAATATTAAGAAAACTCATCAAAAACTAGGTATGCTCTACCGTCAAAATGAGTATCTTACTAGTTCCTCCAAAACCACTCTCGCTTCCTCCTTTCTCATTCCCTCTCTTCTCTACGGTGCTCCATTACTGACTAATCTTCAGTCCTCTCTAAAAAGCCAGCTTTCCTCCTGTTATAACAAAATTGCCAAATTAAGCTAATAGCCATAAGTCCTCCACCCACCACTGTTCCTCTCTCCAAAAACTAAATTGGCTCGAACTACCTAATCATCTTAACTATATACAGCTGACTTTAGCTCATAAGCTCATTTTCAACCCCTCTCTTTGTCCCTCTCTGTCTTCTGCCTTCAAAATGCACCTTCCAAATAGAGTCTTAAGGTCCAACAATCAAAACCTACTAGAAGTCCATAAACCATCTCACCCCCAGGTAAACACTTATTATCCTCTAACCTTTCCGTCTCTGGAACTCACTCCCACCATCCATCCGTACCACCTCTAATCACTACCTATTCAAAAATCTCTTCATTCACATCTTAGGTCCCAATGGGATTGTTCTTGCTCCCACCCTCATAAATATATGTCATCCTACCTCCTGTATGCATTGAGGCTCAACTTTACCTAACAAAGCTTGTTTCCTTCTGAATAATTACACTGTAATGTAATGTTGTGCTCCTTCTCCAACACAACTCTGCTATGTTATCACCTTATTGTCTCAGCTCACGTACATCACATTAATATTCATTTATTTTATTTTTGAATACTTGTTGACTTTTGAACTAAATGTTTTACCCACTACTTGTATAATTTAATAATAGTTAGCTATCTTGTGTATGTAACTCAGTTTTTATGTGCTGGAGCTTTTCTCCCCAGGACTCCATTGAAAACGGGTTCTTTTGGCCCAATGGACTATCCTGGTAAACCAACTGCAAATAAATAAATAAATAAATAAATAAAATTTTAAAACACTTTCATAACTGTTTATTTAATAAGAACGGCCTAGTTAATATGGCTGATCAGTTAACAATCTATCAATTTATTATTGCATTAACAATTTGGTTAAACTGATTTTCTAATTGATTGGGATGGGTATATAAGAATGTGTGATGTTTCATTATAAAATTGTGATCTGATGAAGGTGGGGAGATTGCTCTCTACCGAAAGCGCTTATCTTTAATAAACAATATTGTGTTTTTTACTGGAGTTGCAGAATTTGTGTTCCAGGTTTCCAGTTCTAATTTGCTCGCTATTGCCACTTTTCACTTTTTTTTTACTAGTTTGGTATTTTTGGTGTTTTGTTGAAATGTAAATTCTGTCTAGCCTAACCCAGTTTTTGTATCTTGGGGAATAATATGTAAATTCACTCCAAACTCCTACTGAATTCATATCTTCCATGCCAAATATTTTTATAAATTTCTTTAAAATCTACCCTCCTTTGTTATATTTTCCCTTCTGGGCCCCCAGACACAGCTTCAATATTGCAAATAAAATTCCAGTCCCCTTCTATACAAGTAATATTCCTTGCTGAAAGCTGATTATTTCTCCCACAATTTTTTCTAGCTCCATTAGAGCAGTTTTTGGTGGAATATAAATACATGCCAGTGTAATCCTCCTCCCTTGTCAGTAGCCCCTCTGTGCTATTAATCTACCATTACACCTATCTTCCTTTGCCCCAGGTACTCTACTGAATAATCATCCTGATAACCCTGCTTTGTTAAATTCACAGTTCTTTTTCTATTTTTCTATTTGCACTCTGCATTTTTAATACAGTTCACTACTCTTTCTTTTTTTATCTATTAGATCAATTTATGTTTAAAGATGTTATATTAAGCATCACATTCTGGAGAGATTATTATTCCCACCTTATTATATATAACAGCTTTTTAGTTAAATGTCTCGCTTCTGCTTTTGTGTTACATGCATGTACTGTCCAGAAGGTTAATGTTTTATACAGCTGTTTATTGTTGGCTCCATTTCAGCCTATGTCACATCTTACAGAACTTTTTGTTTTACTGAAAGTCCTTAAACAGAAATACACACACACACAACCTACCTCCCTAAAACCTATTAACTTAATAATAACACACAAAACTATGTACATCTTCAAATATGTAAGTTTTGCCCTCCTAATAGGAAGAAATGTTCCACACTGACAGCCACCCCCCCCCACACACACACACACACTTGAGATAACCTAAAAGAAAGGTCATCCATGATAAGACACATGGTATAGCCTGTGGTTCTATTAAGTGCTGTCCTGTTTTGTCTTGCGTCTATAGCTCACTCAGCTGAAAAAACAACTTGCTTTTAGAAACATTTTCTCCAAGCAACTCATTTTATCAGATTGTCTGATACAGACATGAGAACCAGACACAAAACTGTTTACCAGATACAAATATTCAATATTCTTTTTCATTTATTTGCTTTCTCTTACAACTTGTTACTATAGTAAGATAATGGCCTTAACTCAGATATTCCCTATGCAAGAATGAGAAAAAGCACACTACTTTTTCTTCTGTCATACTCTTTTAACTAGATCTTTAATTTTTTTTACATTGCCGTACCTACATTTCTTAAACTGAACAAAGCAAAAGAGAGAAGATAGAAAAACAAAAACAAAAAAAAACAAGAGCACCTATTTATATTAGTATTCCCATTACACTTAATATGAACTGCAAAAACTTTACTTTATAACAGGCAAAGAAAATCATGCACTGTTTAAATAGTACTGTTAAGAAAAAAAATGCTTTATTTACAGTTAACTTTCTCCATCCTCTTCCCCTCCCCCTCTCCTGAATATTTTTCTGAACATTAATGACATGAAGTGGGGCATATGTTTTAGAGTCCCATATAAGTTTAACAAAGTCCACGAAAGTCCAATATTTCCAGATTTTTTTGTTCTATTCCCGTTTATTTCCTTCTCCCATATCCTGTCTCTGCTTAATTTCCAATGTATTCTTGATTCTTCTAGTCAACTCTTGTGCTTTCCCTCTCTCAAGCATTTTCCATTGAAACACTAATAAAGGTTTCACTGGCACAGTCTGTATGTTGTCTTTATTACCAGAAGAACAAGAAGCAGAATATTTTTCTGTTTCACAGCTCACTTTTTGTTGGACAAACTTCTGTATTTCTCCTTAGCATGTACTTCATCAAAAATTATTTTGTTCCTCCAGGGAAAAATATTTTGAAGATAGCTGGGTACACCAGTTTGAATCTATGCCTGCTTCTCAGCATTCCCTGAATAATGGGATAAATTTACAGAATGTGCACACTGACTGATACTGGTGGACTGTAATGAAGTTTAAGTTTGCCTTTTATGGTTGAAATGTTAAGAAAGGAGTACTGTAATTTCATCATTATTAATTCAAACGTTTTGTTTTATTGCTTACTGCAAAAAATGTTGAAAACTACAAATTTAAAACACAATCTAACAAATGATTCTATATAATACAAGAAATATAATTTAATACAATTAGAAAGGTGAATCAAAGAACACATGTATATATGCATGGTCCTAAAAATGTGTGCAAGGGGTCCACGGTTTGAAAACAGACCCAAGGTAAACAATCCACCACTGGCCAAATGCATTTTCTTTTCATGTGGATTTCAATGCCAGTTCAAGGGCAGAGCAGTTTACTGTTCATGTTAAGACCGTTTTCATTCTGAGACTGTACTGTTTTATTTAGCAAATAGCTAACCGTGTTTGTGCTATAAAATTTGTAATAACAGTTTTACATTACATCCGAATGTCCGTAATCATTGTAGAAGTAAAGAAGAAAACAGTATGCACACTGACAGGTTTTAACAGTATTTATGGTAACTGGGAAGAAATAGCCAAGTAATTGGACACTGGAATAGATGGAGGGCCCAATCCATTCCTCTGCCTAGGGTCTCATTTGACCATGATCCGGCTATGGTCCCATGTACTCCAATACACACACTGAGTTAACACCTCCCACTGTAATATCGGACAAAGACAGCACCTCTGTAGCATTACTGACTCCAGTTTAGAAAAGCAGTAGGGAAGAAGAGCTTCTACAAAATTGTACCAGTGAAGTGGAGTCAACTTCCAACAATCATAAAAGAAAAAAATATCCCTCCTTCTGAAGAAAATTCAGGAATCGCCATAAAGAAAACGGCAGAGGTATCGGTTTCAGGAATAAAAATAATGTATCCTTTGTAGACTATTTATTTTATACTCCCTAGATGTTTTTCTTTTCATTTTCTCCTAACATTTTTTTTCTACACATGTAGAATTAGTCAGTCCTGTCAACATAATTACTGTGGCTCAGACTTCCAAGATGGCTGCACATTGAGTAACAGCTTGACTCTAGCTATCCCAGTGTGAAACAGAAGCTCAACAGAGAAGGCCAGTAGACTTTTCTGTTCTTGGGTAAATTTTAACTGGCTTGTAAGTGAGCTGCCTGGATGCCAGGAAAAAAGAAATATGGAGCACCTGGAAAAAAATCAGCTACAAAATAAAAGGAGGAAGAAACAATGACTGGAAAAAGTTCTGTAGTTGTTCAGCAAAAAGCAATGCAACCTCCAGATAAGACTTCCCGTAACCTACAGGAAGATATATGACAACTGTACACAGACCTGGTTAAAATAAATGAAACACTGTAAAGTACAGTTTTGTACCTACCATAAATGTAGATGTTCGAGTGTATTCACTGCTGCAGTCATTACACTTGGGTTATCCTGCCGTCAGGCGGTCCCGCAGTCGGCCAGAGTTCCAAAGTCTTGGTCCGGCGTCGGTTGCTGTTGCATCTTCCCTGATGTCAGTGCACCAGGGGTATATAAGATGCAGCCGACGCCATTTTCTTCAGTTTTTCTTGCCCCAGATGTCAGGTGCCCCCAAATAGGTAGGCAATACATTTTGGTAATAAAACATACATAAAAAATAAAAACGAAACCTTCAGTTACAAGCAAATACACCACATAGGTTGTATAGGGTAGAAAGGTATAGATAAGTCCCAGCTAAGAAAGAGGGGATGGAGGGAGGGTAACCTGGACTGCAGCAGTGACTACACTCGAACATATACATTTATGGTAGGTACAAAACTGTACTATGTTCATCGTGTTTCACTGCTGCAGTCATTACACTTGGGTTGAATCCCAAAGCTGAGGTTGGGTGGCTGGGTCTATAAAGGATTCGGTGTGGTTATGAGGCCCTGCAGCACTGCAGTAGCAAAGCCAGCTCTGGATTTAGAGTAAAGAGGTAAGTGGTAGTGCTTGGTAAAGGTGTGCACTGAACTCCAAGTTGCAGCTTCCAAAATATCCTTGGTAGGTACTCCTCTGAGGTAGGCAGTTGAAGTGGCTGTTGCCCTGGTGGAATGTGGTCTAATGTTGCTAGGTACAGTTTTTCCATGCTGTGTGTAGCAGAAACGGATGCAGTGTCCTATCCACTTTGAAATGGTCTGCTTTGAAATAGCCTTTCCCTGTGATCCTGTAGCATATGCTACAAACAATTGCTCAGTTTTCCTGAAAGCTTTTGTTTTGTCCAAGTAGAAGCGTAACTGCCTGTGTATGTCCAATAAGTGCAGAAGTCTCTCCCCTTTATTCTGGGTATTTGGATAAAATGTTGGCAAGTGAATAGTTTGGTTAAGAGCCACACTGGATACCACCTTTGGCATAAATGTAGGGTTTGTTCTTAAAGATACCCTGTCCTGGTGAAAAATGATGAAAGGTTCCACTGCCATGAGTGCCTGTAACTCTGAGACTCTTCGTGCTGAGGTTATTGCCAGAAGCAGAGCAGTTTTCCATGAGACATATTTTAATTCTGCTGAACTGGCTGGCTCAAAAGGAGGTAAAGTTAGTTTTTCCAAAACAAAGTTGAGGTCCCAAGTTGGTGTTGGTGCTCTCCGGGGCGGTCTTATGTTTTTAGCCCCTCTGAGGTACTGTTTTAATAATGGATGAGAGAAAATAGGAGGATCCATGTTGTAATGAGCTGAGATGGCAGAGGCGTGGATCTTAATGGATGAAAAGGATAGGCCTTTGTCCAGCATCTCAGCTACGTATTGTAATATCTGAGGAATATTTGGAACAAGAGGGTCAAAGCTTTGAGCCTGGTTCCAGGCGCAGAATCTCTTCCACTTTTCTGAATAGGACTTCCTGGTGCTGGGTCTCCTGGCCTCCAAAATGACATCTATGACAGCTTTAGAGAGAGGTGTTGGTTGCTTAGCTAAGTAATCTGCCATTCAGCCAGGTTTAAGGTTTTGAGCTGGCTGTGCAGGATCTGATTGTTTTGTTGCGTCAGAAGATGAGGAATTTGAGGTAAAATCCATACTGGGCCTTGAGCCAAGTTCTTTAACATTAGGTACCAGTGCTGGCGTGGCCAGTCTGTAGCAATCAGGATAATTTTTGGCCTTTCTTGTCTGGCTTTTAGTAGTACCTTTGACAGGAGAGGCAGTGGTGGGAAGGCATAAACTTTTAGGGTTTTCCAGTTGAATGAGAGAGCATCCACTTTCCATGCTTGTGTGTGGTAAGTCCTTGTGCAGAATTTCTGTAGCTGGCAGTTCAGAGGGGAAGCAAAAAGATCTATGTCTGGGCATCCCCATTTTTGTGTTATCATGCCGAATACTTGTGGATTTCATTTCCACTCGTGAGGATCCATGATGTTTCTGCTTAAGTCGTCTGCCAGAGTATTTTTCTTTCTTGGCAGGAATTGTGCTTGCAGATGAACTTGATAGGTCAGTGCTGTGTTCCACAAGGTCATGGCTTGTCTGCAGAGGGGATAGGAATGAGTGCCCCCTTGTTTGTTTATGTACCACATAACCGTGGTGTTGTCCATCTTTAGCAATAGTTGTCCTGGATGCAGAAGGTCCTTGAAAGCTGTTAGGGCATTTTGTACAGCTAGTATATCTTTTTGACTGATGTGAAGATGCATTTGTTCTATGGCCCACTTGCCCTGAATACATTTTTCTGTCATGTGTGATCCCCAGGCGTAATCCGAAGCGTCTGTTGTTAGTGTCTGCCTGGCTGTGGGTAAAGTGAAAGGCTGTCCCTTGTTGTGGTGACATGCCTGTGCCCACCATCGAAACTCCTGTTGTAGGCAGGGTATAAGTGGTATTACTGTTTCCAAACTGACAGTGTTGAGTCCAAATACTTTTTAGGTACCATTGTAATTTCCTCATATGCAGTCTGGCATATGGTATTAGTAGTATGCAGGATGCCATGAACCCCAAGGCCAGCAGAATTTTCCTTGCAGGGAGTTGGGTTTTTGCTGCCATCAATTGAAAGTACTGAGTCAGTTGTCTTTGCTTGTCTGGTATGAGATAAGCCATCTGGGCTGTTGAATTTAAGCTGGCACCCAGGAATATTATCTCTTGTAAGGGCACTAGTTTTGACTTCTTTTCGTTTACTGTGTACCCTAGGCAAATTAGCAATCTTTTTACAAATGCCAGATGCTTTAGAAGAATGTCCTTGCTCTCTGCTTGAATAAGAGAGTCATCCAAGTAGGGATATATTTGAATTCCTTTTTGTCTGCAAAATGCAATTACTGGTGCCAGGCATTTTGTGAAGACCCTGGGCGCAGTAGATAAGCCAAAGGGCAGTGCAGAGAATTGGTAATGCATTGTGCCAGCTATGAATCTGAGGTATCTTCTGCAATTTTGTCTGACTGGGACATGCAGGTATGCCTCTTTGAGGTCCAATCCAACTAGCCAAGCCTTCTTGCCCAGCATGGGAAGAAGTTGCTGTAGTGTCAACATTTTGAATTTCGGAACATCCAGGTAAGTATTTAGAGTAGAGAGGTCCAGTATGGGTCTCCAGGCTTTGTTCTTTCTGGGGACCAAGAAAAGTCTTGAGCAAAATCCTTGTCCTTGTTCCTGTTGTGGTACTTTTTGAATAGCTCTCATGTCCATGAGGGCTGTAATTTGTTTTTGTGCCTCTGCCCATTGATTTTGTGGCAGGTCTGGCATTCCTTTTGGCCTTGGTAGAGTGTGAAAGTGGAACCTGTAACCTTGAGACACAATATCCAGAACCCATTTGTCTTGGGTGATTATATGCCAGTTTTGTGAAAAAAGAGCTAGTTTTCCCCCTAAGGGAGCTGCCAAAAGGTAAGTGCTTGGCATGTGAAGGGGGAAGTCATTGGGACTGTTTCCTATAAGGTTGTGACTTGTCTTCTCCTCCTTTTGGGGTTGAAGCACCCACTGTCGTGGTCTGTAATCTGCCTCTTGGGCGTCTGTATCTGCCTCTTTGTAGTCTGTCTGACACTGGAAAGGACCAATTTTTTTAATGCCAATTTCTGCTAAATCGAGGTGGCTGTACCTGTAAGAAATCCTTCACTGTTTGCACAGATTTTGCCTTATCTTCCATTTTCTTTAATACCTCTTCTGCCTTAACACCAAACAAGATATCATGCTGTAAAGGAGCATCCAATAATTTTGCCTTAACATGATCAGGTAAACTTTGTTCTTTTAACCAAGCATGCCTTTGAATCACAGATCCAGTAACTGTGGCTCTACAAGAAGCCTCTAATGAATCAAAACCACATTGCAGAGTATGTTTTCCCACTTGTTCAGCTGCATGCAATAAATCCTGCATTTCCTTATAATCAGGATCTTCTGAGCTTGTAAACATTTTCTGTTTTAACAGAAACATTAAATATTGTTGGTATTTAAGCATGTGGAACTGGCAGTGTAAAGCCCTTACTGCTAAAGTTGCAGAAGTGTAAACTTTCTTCCCCCATCTATCTAATGCTCTAGAATCCCTGTCAGAGGGAACTGGATTTTTAGCAGTGGAAGCCTTTACCCCTTTGGGACCCTGGGAAATAGTTTCTGGGTCAGCAGCAGGGTTTTTATAAAGAAATTTGTGAGAGTCAGGGAGTCTGTAGTACCTATTTGGCTTGACTGGCGCTGGGGGCAAAGAATCAGGGGTTAAACTGGATTCAGAGAACACATCATCCACAATATCTAACACAGGTGAAATAGCAAGGGGCCTGTGCTGAGGCAATAAAAGAAAATCTGAGCCTTTTCTTGGATTCTGAATAATCCTGGCTCTCCCAATGGAAATGCTCCCTCATGGTATGTAAAGTTTCCCCAAAAGAGTAATCCTCAGGAGGAGAGGCTGAAGGGATTGATTCTTCAGCATCAGAGTCCTCATAGGGGGGTAAACAGTATCCATGGTCTGAAGAGGAATCAGAAGAAATGAAAACCTGGTCAGAGGAATTAGTCTGTATCCTGCCTAGGCCTTTTATCAGGAGGGAGACGGGAACCCCTGATTAGAGTAATTAGGTCTTCGGCATTTTGAGCATCTGTTTTTTAGGCATGGAGGCCTGTCCAGGTGAGTGCTGTACTCGTTTCTTTGTCTTTAATGGAGTTTTAGACTTGGTTGTTGTTTTGATGGTAAGCTGTGAAGGTCTGAAAACACCCTCAGAAGCCGATGCCTGCTCAGCGTCTCCGGACCCATTGAGGGGTTAATTTCCATAGGCCCAATAACTTCAGTTTCCAGAGGCCTAGAAATCTCCACATGGGAGTCGGAGGCGGCCTGTAGCTCTGAGGTAGCGGGTGCCAGGGGCTGCGAAAGCACCTCACTGAGAACCGGTGACTGGCCTAGAAGAGGCTTCATCATCAGTTTTGGACCTCGGATGCCTGTCCCTATCTTTGTCTTTGGATTTTTTTGTGTATTCCAGTCGTTGGTTGTTCCGACGGCATGGTATAATTGAACCTTTGGCCAAAATAATGGCGTGCACAAACCAACGTTTAATAGTGCGCTTGTTAAATCCAGCACAAAACCGACAACTAGTGATGTCGTGGTCTGGGCCTAGGCATGGAATACAGTAAGAATGAAAATCCTTATGAGGTATTTGCTTCCCACAAGAAATGCAATTATTAACTTTTACTGACATCGGTCTGAGGCAAGAAAAAGTTTCCCCAACGGGGTACTTAGCTTTATTGAAGACTTTGGTTCTGGAATTCGAAAATCTCAGGAGTCGGCCGACCGGCACTTGCGAACAGCTTTTGCTTCGAGCACAGCGCGGCAAGAAAGACTGAAGAAAATGGCGTCGGCTGCATCTTATATACCCCTGGCGCACTGACGTCAGGGAAGAAGCGACAGCAACCGATGCCGGACCAAGACTTTGGAACTCTGGCCGACTGCGGGGCCACCTGATGGCAGGATAACCCAAGTGTAATGAATGCAGCAGTGAAACACGATGAACATCAGTAAATCACTGATGGAGTATAGCAACACAAACAACAAAAGGCTGGAAAAAATGCAAGAAGCTTTAAACAGATATTAAGATGAGGTGATAACACTACAAAAATCAGAGGTTGAATTGAATAAAAGGCAGGCTAAATATGATACTGCTCAGAAAGAGACGTTTCAAAAAATAACAGAATTAGAGGACACAGCTATGACACAGATAAACCTGAGAATTTCAGCTACACCAGAGAAGCTGGAAGGAACAGATTGCATTAATTTTATGAAAGTACAAATAAACAACTGGACAGGTATTCCACAGCAACATTTGTTAGTTGAAGGGGCACATCATGTGTATGCTCTTAACAAAGCTATGAGAAAGCAACCTAGACCTTTAAAAGGAAAGATGCAATCCTACCAGCAGAAGGAGATGATTCTGAAATAATTGTGGCAGAATGACAAAATACTAAAAGTGGGAGACAGCAGAGTGTTTGTGGAGAATGATTACTCATTGTATACCAAGCAAAACAAGAGTAAATTCATTCCACTATTCAAGGCATTCTTCCCTGTAGGGACAAAATAATTTTTTGATGAAGTACACGCTAAGAGGAAACATAAAAGTTTGTCCAACAAAAAGTGAGCTGTGAAACAGAAGGAGATTCTGCTTCTTGTTCTTCTGGTAATAAAGACCACAGAGAGACTGTACATATCAAACCTTTTCCACTATTTCAATGGAAAATGTTGGAGAGAAGGAAAGAAGCACAAGAGCTGACTAGAAGAATTGAGAGTACATTGGAAATGAAGCAAGGACAAGATGTGGGAGATGGAGATGAACAGTAATAAAACCAGTAACTTAATGTGGGATTACAATACAATGATTATATTTGCGAAATATTTCAGAACAAAAAAATCTGGAAACATTGGACTTTTTCAAAATGCATTGGACTCTTGGGGGACTCAAAGTATATGCCCTACTTCATGTCATTGTTTCATTGCTTACTGCAAAAAATGTTGAAAACTACAAATTTAAAACACAATCTAACAAATGGTTGTATATAATACAAGAAATATAATTTAATACAATTAGAAAGGTCAAAGTACACATGTATGTATGCATGGTCCTAAAAAATCTGTTTAAGTGGTCCATGGTTTGAAAACAGACCCAAGGTAAACTTAATCCACCACTGGCCAAATGCATTTTCAATGCATGTGGATTTCAATGCCAATTCAAGGGTAGAGAAGTTTACTGTTCATTCTGAGACTGTATTGTTTTGCTTAGCAAATGATTAACAGCGTTTGTGCTATAAAATTTGTAATAACAGTTTTAAATTACATCTGAATGTCTGTAATCATTGTAGAAGTAAAGAAGTAAACAGTATACACACTGACAAGTTTCAACAGTGTTTATGGTAACTGGGAAGAAATAGCCAAGTAATGGGACACTGGAATGGTTGGAGGGGCCAATCCATTACTCTGTCTAGGGCTTCATTTGACCATGATTCGGCTCTGGCCCCATGTACTCCAATACACTGAGTTAACACCTCCCACTGTAACAGACAAAGACAGCAACTCTGCAGCATTACTGACTCCAGTTTGGAAAAGCAGTAGGGAAGAAGAGTTTCTACAAAATTGTACCAGTGAATTGGAGTCAACTTTCAACAATCATAAAAGAAAAAATATCCCTCCTTCTGAAAGAAATTCAGGAATTGCCATAAAGAAAACTGTAGAGGTGCTTGTTTCAGGAATAAAAATAATGTATCCTTTGTAGACTATTTATTTTATACACCCTAGATGTTTTTCTTTTCATTTTCTCCTAACATTTTTTAAGCATGTAAAATAGTTAGTATTGTCAACATAATTACTGTGGCCCGGGCTTCCAAGATGGCTGCACATTGAGTAAGAGCTTGACTCTAGCTCTCTCAGTATGAAAACAGAAGCTCAACAGAGAAGGCCAGTAGACTTTTGTGTTCTTGGGTAAATTTTAACTGGCTAGTAAGTGTGCTGCCTGGACGCCAGGAAAAAAGAAATGCAGAGCACCCAGTATGAAAACAGAAGCTCAACAGAGAAGGCCAGTAGACTTTTATGTTCCTAGTAAATGTGCTACCTGGATGCCAGGAAAAAAAGAAATACAGAGCCGCTGGAAAAAAATCAGCTAAAAAAATAAAAGGTGAGGAAGAAACAATGACTAGGAAAAGTTCTGCAGCTGTTCAGCAAAAAACAATGCAACCTCCAGATATGACTTCCAGTAACCTACAGGAAGATGTACAACAACTGTACACAGACCTGGTTAAAATAAATGAAACACTGTAACAGTAAATCACTGATGGAGTATATCAACACAAACAACAAAAGACTAGAAAAAATGCAAGAAGCTTTAAACAGATATTAAGATGAGCTGATACTGCAAAAATCAGAGGGTGAAATGAATAAAATGCTGGCTAAATATGATACTGCTCAGAAAGAGACATTTAAAAAAATAAAAGAATTAGAGGACACAGCTATGACATAGGTAAAACCTGAGATTTTCAGCTATACCAGAGAAGTTGGAAGGAACAGACTGCATTAATTTTATGAAAGTACAAATAAGCAACTGGACTGGTATTCCACAGCAATAGTTGTTAGTTGAAAGGGCACATCATGTGTATGCTCCTAACCTGGCTATGAGAAAGCACCCTAGATCTTTAATAGGAAAGATGCAATCCTACCAGCAGAAGGAGATGATTCTGAAATAATTGTGGCAGAAGGACAAAATACTAAAAGTGGGAGACAGCAGAGTGTTTGTGGAGAATGACTACTCATTGTACACCAGGCAGAACAAGATTAAATTCATTCCACTATTCAGAGAATGTCGAGACAATGGTGTGAGATTCAAACTGCTGTACCTGGCTGTCTTTAATGTATTCTTCCCTGTAGGGGCAAAATAATTTTTTGATGAAGTATGTGCTAAGGAGGAAATATAAAAGTTTGTCCAACAAAAAGTGAGCTGTGGAACAGGAGGAGATTCTGCTTCTTGTTCTTCTGGTAATAAAGACCACAGAGAGACTGTACATGTCAAACCTTTTCCACTATTTCAATGGAAAATGTTGGACAGAAGGAAGGGAGCACAAGAGCTGACTAGAAGAATTGAGAGTACATTGGAAATGAAGCAGAGAGAGGATTTTGGAGATGGAGATGAACAGTAATAAAACCAGTAACTTAATGTAGAATTACAATGCAATAATTATATTTGTAAAATATGACAGAAATAGAAAATCTGGAAATACTGGACTTTTTCAGAATTTGCTGGACTCTTGGGGGACTCAAAGTATATGCACTACTTCATGCCATTAATGTTTGGAAAATGCTTTGGGGAGTGGAAGAGAGGGGCAAAAGTTAACTGCAAGTAAAAAAAACATTTTTTTCTTAATACTACTTTTTTTGTGGTGTATGGATTTTTTGCATGCTATAAAGTACATTTTTCCTCAGTTACTTTTAAGTTTAATGTGGATTGCACATAGGTGCTACTGTTCTTTTTTCCGTTCTTTCTCCTTTCTCACTTTCTTCTTGTTTGGTTTTAAGAAATGTAGGCATGCAAGGTTTAAAAAAACCTCGTTAAAAGAGCACGACAAATGAAAAATTAATGTGCTTTTTCCCATTCTTGCATGGGGGGGGGGTGACTGGATTAAGGACCTTAGATTGATTTAGTGAAATGTTTGTTAAGAAAAGGCAAGTAAATGGAAAAAGAATATTGAATATTATGAGGCTTTTTCCTAGCACATGAATGTATGCTTAGCAGCAATTATGTGTCTGGCCCTCATGTCTTCATGGAAACAACCTGATAGAGAAAAATTGACTGTCTTATTCTCACTTCTCCATGGAGACAACCTGATTATAAGAAAGTGGATGTCTGGTTCTCATGTCTCCATGGAGACAGTCTGATAAAGAGTATTGGTTACGGTCGTCTGGTGGACAGTGATTGGCTGGGGGGGGAGAAACTGGCTAAGAGATAATGTTTTCTGAAAGCATTCAGGGGTTTTCCCAGCTGGGAGAGCTACAAAGATAAGACAAAACCAGTTAGAATTTTGTAGAAGCACAGGCTGCACCATGAGTCTTAGCATGGATAACCTTTTTTAGGTTAACTCAAATCTAGGAGTATGGCTATCAGTTTGGGACATTTGTTCCTATTAGGATGGTAAAACTTCAATATCTGAAGATGTACATAGTTTTGAGTATTAGTATTAAGTTAATAGGTTTTAGGGGTATTTTTTGAGGACTTTCAATAAAACAAAAAGTTTTGTAAGATGTGACATAGGCTCAAATGAATATGACAAGAAACAACTATATAAAAGTTCAACCTGCCAAACAGTGTATGCATGTAACACAAAAGCTGGAATTAGACATTTAACAAAAATGTGTTATACGTAAAAGGTTGCAATGATAACTTTTTAATACAATGATGCTTTCTGTAATGTCTTTAAATATCAATGGTCTCTTAGACAAATACAGAAAAAAGAACAGTGAACTATATTAAAAATGTAGAGTGATACAGGAGACACACTTGGAAAAAAAAAACTAAGTATGTGAATTTGATAAAGAAAGGTTTTCAGGATGGCTATTCAGCAGAATATCTGTAACAATGGAAAAGAGGAGTACTTATGTTAATTGCAAGAGGAACTCCAATAGTGATAGAAGAGGATAACAAAGATAATAATGGCAGGTTTGTACTGATAAGGGGCTAATGCAATGGGAAGAGGATTACACTGGCATGTTTTGATATTCCACCAAAAACTGCTATAATAGAGCATAAGAAAATTCTGGGAAAAATAATCAGTTTTCAGTAAGGAATATTACTTATAGGTAGGGAATGGAATTTGATTTGCAGCAGTGAAGTTGTGTCAAAAGGGGAAACTATAACAAAGGAGGGTATATTTTTGAAGAAATGTATGAAAATATTTTGCAGGGAAGATGTGAATTCAGTAATAGGAGTTGGAAGTGAATTTACATATTATTCCCCAAGATATAAAAACTAGCTTGGCTAGACTGAATTTACATTTCACTGGAACATGTGCATTTATTTAAAGGTCTTGATATGCATCCAATACATATTTCAGATCAGGAGCTAATAATATCTAAAATAAAACACAGGGTAATGAAATAAAAATGAGACATTGGCACTTTCCACCTATCTGTTGAAAAGAGAGGAATTTAAGGAACAGGTAGTGGAAATTATTCAGGAGCTATTCAAGAGGATAGAAATTACTTCTGAAAATATAGCTAAGGAGTGGGATACAATTAAGGTGGGGTTTAAAAATAGGGCAGATATAAGAGAAAGGGACATATGGTTAAGTATTATTTACAGGGACTGACAAATGTCAAAGTATTGCAGAATACTGGAAATCTCACAGAAGAGGAGGATCAACTGCAGAATACTAAGCAGAAAATAAGGGATTACCTCAAAAATATACATGAGTTTACAAAGATTTCTGTTAAGCAACTGTTTTTTTCATAATAATCCTAGAGCACAAAGCAACAGAAAGTAGAAAGGGCAGCGTATAACAAAGCAAGGTAACAAGAGATCCTGTACATGTATTAGAAATATTTCAGACATTCTACGAAAGTCTGTAAAAAGCATAAAAATATGGAAATCAAGAAAAGATACAAATGGAAATGTTTATGGAAGAATTAAATATGCTAAGGTAAGAGGTAGATGAAGCTCACTTACTAATGGTTAGCATAGGAGATGAGATAAAATTGTGATGTATAACCTCTCTACTAGGATAGGAAGAAATGAGATAAAATTTGTGATGTATAACCAATCTACAGGAAAGTCCCCAGGGATAGCTGGTATTCCTGTGGAAGTTTGGAAGGTAGGAGGGAAAAAATTGATAAAGATCTGGAAGGTTATGTTTACCAGTATTTTAACAGGAGGAGAAGTAATAACATCCTGGAAGAAAGCAATGGTAGCTGTAATAGCTAAAGAGGGTAAGACCCATCAGACCCAGCTTCATACAGGCCCAGTTCAATACTAAACCATGATTATAAAGTGTTCATGTCTATAATGGCTAAAAGAATGAGAAAAGTAATGCCAAAATTGATTGATATGGATCAATGTAGTTAGGCAAACATTTGACAACATTAACAGTACACTGATGATCCAGACAGAAGCAGAATGTAAGAAAATACCATTGCTGTTAGTGGGTCTTGATGCAGAGAAGGAATTTGGCAGAATAAGCTGGGTCAGAAGGGCAATGGAAGCATTTGCATTTCCTGAAAAATTATAAGGTTGATTAGGAGGCTATATGAGGGATCAGATGAGAAAATTAAAGTGGGTGGGGTCCTCTCTGATAATTCTTGCTTGAGCAGAGGAACTAGGAATGGGTGTCCTCTTTCCTCTTTATTTGCATTATATTTAGAACCACTGCTAAAGGAAATAAGGGACTCAGAAATTCAAGCATATAATTGGTATGGTAGTCAAGAAAAGCTGGCTCTATTTGAAGATGACATAATTTTATACCTGACAAAACCAGAAAGAGACTGTAGTGTCTTGGACATTTTGAGACAGTTTCAAATCTTTTCAGGATACAAAATTAATGAAGCTAAAACAAAGGCAATAGCAGTAACTTACATACCGATATAAGAATTGGTTCAGCAATATCTATATTTATGGGGACATGATAAAATCAAGTATTTAGGAGTATAGCTTAAAATGATTCTGTTGTAGCACCTAAAGATATTTGGGAACAGAGTAAACAAAAGATAATACAAAAACTGAGAAAATTGAAGTTTTATTATATGAATATGGATAGTAAGATACACGCAGTTAAAATGTTTTTATTCCCATTAGTCTTATACACAGGTCAGTCATATTTTTATCAACCAGAGGAGAAGTTGTGGATGACAATAAAGAGCTGAAGGACTTCACCTGGGAGGGGAATACAGCAAGAGTCAAGTGGGATAAGCTGATTCTTCCAGCAGAACAGGGTGGATTGGGATTGCCCAATGTGAAGGGGTATTTCAGAACTACACAGTTAAGACTCCTATACATAGCACAAGCAGAAAACTATAATTCAAATTGGAAAGTGATGACGATGAAACAGGGAAGCTGAAGAAACAAGGAGAGACTGGGATTTTGGATGCAGACCTTTAAGGAGAATAATGATAATCATGCAGAATATTATATCTATAAAGTAGCAGAAAGTATCTTAAGAACTAAGCCAACACAAGCAGGTATAAAGGAGATTCTGCCAATAGGGATGACTGCAATTAGGGATATAGACAATAGGCAGAGAGGGCAGGAATTTATTGGAGAAAACTGGCAAAGGAACCACGGTATTAGGAGCAAATAACTAGAGAGGGAAAGATGATAGAATGGAAAGACACCAAGAATTCATTTGGACTGCAGGTTAGAGATTGTCTTCCCTATCGGTGATTGATATCAGAGTATAGGCAAAGAGAAAGAAATGGGGGGGGGTGTGTCCTTAATGAAAGATCACTAGTAGAGTTTTTAGTAGAATCTAGGACAGAAGCTGCCATAAAAACAGGAATAATTACATGATAACTATAAGAATCAATCAGAGGAGGTTAGAAAGATGGAAGAGAGATTGGATAAGCAATTCACAGAGAAACAATGGGAGGATATATTTAGGTCTCTCAAATATGCAACAAAATCTAGATTTAGGATTTTTGCTTGGAAATGTTAACATACCCCAAGTAGACTCCGGAGAATTTCTCCTCAGGTAGACAGAAAATGTTGGAGGTGTGGCAGGCAGAAAGAGGTAATTGGGAACCTATTTTCTGGGAGTGCCGTGAGTTATCAGACTTTAAGTATTCCCTGTAGGATGCACTGTCAAGAGATGCTGGCTGGGCAGATTGGTGTGATGAGAGAGATGATTTTTTTGAGCAATGATACAGAATCGAATTACCTAGACATGGTAAGGCCGTGAGGTGTCTAATTATGCTGGCTGCCAAAAAAAGCAACTACTAGAAAATGGAAATCAAAATATAAACCAACTGTACTAAAAGTAGTGCCATTGATAAAACAACTGGAATTTAGGTCTTTAGAAAAGGGTAGCAGCAAACTACATAGGAAAAATTGGAATTGTGGGAACAATACATACAGGAATGACGTTTAAAAGAAGGCAGGACTTAAATGAGCTATGTAATGTTTGACTGAAAATTAATGGGTACATTGTAAGTGATGTATAATGTCTACAACTGGGAGTGTGACAGCATGGTTTGTGATGTCAAATGCTTCCATCTAGAATTGCGTTGGTGTGGTTTGTTTTCATTTATACAAATGTATGATTGCCTATGTCATAAGTGATGGTTTAATAAAGATATTTCTAGTTTAAAAAAATTCAGGAACTGAAGAATAATTTATGTAATGTTGCTTAGGTTATATGTTACATAGCAATATATGTGAAGTGTAATGTTTGTAAACATGAACTACTTAATACAGTTTGATTACTTTTATATAAATGTAAAATTGCCTATGTTACAAGTGATAATTCAATAAAGGTGTTTAAGAAACAATTATTGTAGCTCCTTTACAAACTTATCCTTTCTTAATAACATATTACTTCCTGTTGTGATTATTACAGAAGTACTTGTTATTGTGTCAAACTGCACAATCAGAAATGTATTAAATATTTATAAGACTACGTCTGCGATACAAAAGGTTTACTATTGGGAAGTTTTAACACAGTGATTTCCTTCTTCATGGTAAACCTTTCTGATTCTTAGATCCCTACCAATGAGATATCCTTCAAATGTGGAATTCAGTGCTGGGGGTGGTCTCATGGGCAGTGCTACATGATAATATGACAATCTGAGGGAGTGGTTAATGCTAATTTAGCCATGTGTTCTCCCCTGGGAATGCCAGAGGCTTCCAATTTATGCTGCTGAGCAATTCTGAGAATTGCTCCACCAAGTAAAATTTCACTGATGGAGGAAAAAGTGAATGCATCAAAACATGACAATCACCCTAGTTTCATAAATATATGGGAGAGTGTGCATTAGTGTGTGTATATCTGTAGAGATATGAAAGAAGTTTTGTAAATGACTGTGTGTGTGTGTGTGTGTGTGTGTGTGTGTGTGTGTGTGTGTGTGTGTGTGTGTGTGTGTGTGTGTGGGTCTGCTTGGGTGGTCACAATACAGGGTTATATAGGGAATCGAGAGTCTAGATGAGTGAGGGTTGGAGCGTGGATCTGGTTGAAGGGGTATTTCCATGACTATTATTGACTGTGGGGTGGGCTTATTTGTTGATGGGTGGATGTGTGTGTGTGTGTGTGTGTGTGTGTGTGTGTGCACGTGAGCTTGCATGGGGTTGTCGAGTGTATGTGTGTTTGTGTGTGTTCATGTCTGTATGCGTGGGTGACTGAATGTGTGTGTGTTTGTCGAGGTACCCTTGACAATGGAACGTATGTGCCACTAGGGAAAACACTACTGCCATCAGATGCAACACTGCTATGGTTAGCTGGAGTCAATTCAGACACATGTGAATAAGATGATAATGATGTGTTTGTCACTGCAGCCACAGCTGTCTGTGAATCACTTGTTTTCATCCTCAGTGTAATTGACCTTCCTGAGGTAGGCAATTACCATGAGTGGTAAGCCTTTTTCTGAATTATAGGGTACTGACTTGTTACTTAATAATATTGTATGTGAACATTTGACAAACTGCAAATACTTAGTGCTACATTTGTAATAACTTGCAGGAAACATAACTGCCTTATTAGAAAAATGTAACTGTGTTAGAAAAATATGTATTAGTAATATGCATGCTTAGTGCATTCGAGGTTTAAAAGGGTTAATACATTTATTCTGTTCACACTGCATGAATCTGCACAGCTATTAGAAACTTAACAAGAAGCATTCTATTTTCTGCTAATGTCAGCAAATAAGAAGTAATTCATTTCTACTAGTGTCATGAGACTTAACAAAGAGTTACTGATTTTCTGCTTATGCCATGAGAAAGTACACAGCTGCTAGAAGCTTTGATAAGAACACAATGGATGCTTGAAAGTATCAACCGTAGTCAGCATTACTTGTACCTAAGCTCAAAATGTACCTTGAATCTAGGCAAAATGTAACACATATATTAGAACTGCACAACTGAAGAATTGAAAGTTTGTGGTGGGCTAAAATAAGCCCCAAGGCCAGGTTGTTTTTCTCAGATGTTTTGTAAATCAGCAGTTATTCTCAACTAGTCAGCAATTAGTCTAGTAACATTTTCTGTAGAATACAGAAAGCTGTGTCTAACTACGTCAGCAATATAAGTAACATTTCTGTGTGACATGGAAAGAACTGTATAAAAATGCCATACTAATTATTAATGTTCAGCCAAACCATTCTGCCAGCATGCTTTGTCTCCTTGCTGCAAAGTTAATAAAGGGTGCCTTACTTGAACCTTACGTGAATTGGTCTTTGAAGTTTTTTCCTTTGACAAACTGGACCAAGGTTCATGAGTCATTGCTAAAAAGGGTCCTTGGCTCAGTCCACCCACCCAGTTAACAACTTTAAATAAGTAAATAAAAAAATTCTGCAACATTATACATGTTTTTTATAACACAGTCTGACATATATGTTCTAATTACAGAATTCCTCAGTCAACTGACAAGGGAGGTATTGCAACCCAGCTAAACATTTAGTTCTCAACCTGAAACAGTCAACCAGATTAGGAAGTACTACTTCAGTTCTGAGGGAAAAAATATGATGCAATAAAATAAATTACACAATCAGTTGGAAGAAAAAATTAAATGCACAGTGGTGCAGGACTTCAGTACTTCAGAGAATGTATCAAATCAGAAAAGTTTGCCCTTATTCACTGTCTGAGAGATGGACATTATGTAGTTACCATAACATCAGAGATGCAAGAGCAGGTCCATTTTTAATCTCTTTAGCTGTTACTCTACTCAGCATCTGAAACTTTTCAGAGTACTAGACCCTCCCCTTTTACTCATTACACTTTGCAAAAAGACTTTGACTCCAGGCATCAGTCACGCTATACATTTAAACAGACAAGAACAACAAATAAGACCAACAACCACAAAGATCTCCCATGCATGTTGACAAGAGAGAGGGGAAAGGAGTCTGAGTATGTTGATGAAGATTTACCTGCTCATTCAGATCTAATTTCATAAGGAGATAATCTCTGAATTTGTTATAAGGAGGGCTATCCTCGTTAATGATAGAACAGAATCTCAAGCTTATTCTCCTGCGTAGTGTTTTTCATGTGAACACACCTGTAATAACCATGGCCGGAAGATCTGCAATTCAAAATGACAACCACCCTACAGTATCTTTAGGAAGTATTCCATGAAACTCATGAAGCTGCTGCACAAATGTCATCTAAGGATTTTTTTTTAAATGCCTGAAAGGGAGCCACTCTGCTGATTTACTAAGATCTGGTTACTGAAGGCAGTCTTCCATTATAATGTCCATAACAAAATTTAATACAATCAACCATCTACAGTTCTAGAAATTTTAAATCCCAGTTCCTTGCTAGAAAGAGAGAAAAACAATAGCGAATCTGGTCTTAAAGACTTCATTCTTTGCACTTAAACATGAGCTGCATATAGACATCCATACAAAGAACTAAATGTTAAAACAAGAAAGAAAACAGACAGGCTGAAACACTGACTGATGTTTGTCTTAATGGCTGTCTTGGACAGACTGTAGGTTTGTTCATAATGACACTATCCTTGTGAAAAGTCATGCATAAAGGATCAACACATTAAAGCTTGCAACTCAGAAACTCTTCTTGCTGAAGTAACTACCACTAGAAAGAACGTTTTGGATGATAACCGTTTCATCTCTGAAGTAGAAGATGATTCAAAAAGTATTAAGTAAAACGTACAGGATATTCGACAGATGATTGAATAAGAAAAATACCCTTCAAAAAGGCCTAGTCTACTTTCAAAGACTCCAATAACAGAGTTAGAACACTGATGAAAATTAGAAATAGCTGCAAGGTGCACCTTAATGTATGAACAACTTAACGTTGTATCAAAAATCTGATAAAAGTCTAGACTGCAGGAAACGTAACTATGAATGAATCCAAGCATTGGGAAGTAGCCCAAACAGAAAAAAAAATGTGTCCACAAACCATTGTATATATTTCTAGTATAAAGCCTTTGGGTACAAGTATGTATCTGAACTACCACAGCAGGATATGAAGACTTTCTGATAATGAGATCAAAGTGCTGCCTGCCAAAAGGATGTGTCAGAATGGATCTGAATGACCACAGACATACAGGATTCTCCAAAAGATAAGGCCTGAGCAAAAAAACTGATTTGCTGAGGCCAAAGTGGAACTATGAGAATGACTTTGAACTTGATCAGGCTGGTTTACTTCAGAATAAGGAGAAATGGAAGACGAGCACAAAGACTGGGAGCCATTCCTGAAAGAGACCACTCCTGGGATGTTATCCTAAAGCGGGGGGAGGGCGAAGAAAAGTAGTTGCTGTGGTTGGTGACAGTTAAAGATTCAAAGAGGTTCCAGCAAGGCTTCTCACAGTGACATCTTCCATTCTACTGAAGAGATGAGGAGCAATTCATGAGGTATAAATAGTGAATGAGCCTGTTCAGCAGGGAAATGGCTTCCCCAACAGTGTGACTAGTAATCAGAATGCATCCTGTTGACTTAAGATCATTATCATGCTCTCGTAATGTCTTTGGAGAAAGGAGCTGGCATGAGTGACTTCCATTTTGCTAGTGTAGATGGCTGCAGCACTTTGGAGCAGGGAATGCTGAAACACCTGCTCTTACCTCCAGAACACTTATGTGCAGACAGGCCTCTAACTGTGACCAAATACCTTGGACAATCTGCCCTTGGCAATGCTTCTTCCTACCTAAGGGCAGAAGCATCACTGGTGACTGCCACTGTAGGAAGGGGGGTCTGGAAAAAGACTGCTCAGAGTTAGATCTGGAGTGTGAAGCCACCATCTGAGATGTTGTCTTCAACTCTTGAATGTCCATGTTACAGAAAGTGATAACTAAGACAACTGAACTTCCAAGGAACAGCATAAAATTCTCATGTAGAACCTGGTGAAGGGAGCCATGTATAAAGTTAATGCCATTGGAACCAATGCTTCTAGTCACAGTAGTGTTATACATTTAAGACAAAATAAGATAAGTTTTGCAAAAGAAGGGTCCTGTCTGTGGGAAGAAGGGTTCTATGAGAAAACGTTTTCAAGTATATAATATACAAATCAGTTTTTGAGAGGGCCTCTGGGATTCTGCAGTGGGAGGAATTTATAAAAAACTCCTGAGCAGAAATCAACCTATTCCACATTGAAGCAGCTAGCAGCCAGGTGCCCAAGTAAGAAAACACCTTCACCACGACACTGAAGACATACATTTGATAAAGAATGCACATAAAAATAATATTTATTAAAACAAGAAAATGACAATATATAAAACCAGAAATAACTTTATTGCATGCCACACTTCTCAAAATCAAACTCGTAGTGCCCTGACTGGAAGTCTTCAATGGAGTTACAGGAGTCAAAAAAAATGTACCACATAAGGAGTTAATCTGTTTACAGTTGTTTTGAAAACACACTTTGGCTGACAAAACAAAGGACCACCACTTGAGCAAGATCAATACAAAATCAGGGTTGAGAATATGTCTCTTTTCAGGTATTGGCCATCTCAGACATTAGAATATATAATTAGCAGGGGATGGGGAGCATGAGAGCTTGTCCCTTCCCTGCCAAAAAAAAAAAAAACATATTTTAGTTGCATTGCTTCAAAGGATGGGTCTCAGAATGCAGCACTGCTTGTTGACTTCACTTATGTTGATGTTAGTAATATCAATGCTTGGTTGTTACAATTTTTAATGCACCCACTTACACACACACACACATTCAAATAATGCATTAAGGAAAAAAAAAAAAAAAGTTTTCACTTAGCATCCTGATTTATTCCACAGGGTTTATAATAAAAAGTTATGCGCTTACCATAATGATCAATCTAAATTGTTGCTTTTCATTTGTCTTCAACCTATGGGACTTGGATCGGAGATCAGATCCGACTCAGCTGTATACACCAGCATCACAGCTGAAATCAGAGTTCCTCTCTACCCATAATGCTCCACTCTCCCTCCTCCCCTCAGATCGAATTTGCTGCAGGACAGCACCACCCAACCCACAGCAGAGCACCTTAACCCCTAACAACTGAAGGGGTACACAGACTAGGCTCAAACCCAGGACCAAGAAGATAAGCCTGCACCTGCATCTGTCTGGTCCACAACACAAGCCCAAAGACAGGGGGAGCGAGGGAGGGACGGCTGAAGACAAATGAAAAGCAACACCTCAGATGGAACATTATGGTAAGTACATAACTTCTTTATTTGAAGTTGTTTTCATTTGGTCTTCAACGTATGGGACAGAGTCCCTAGCTACAATAACCTTGGAAGGCTCTCGTGGAAGGATATTTCAGAGCACAGCATAGCCAAAGGAAGCCCTGCTCCTGGAGAGAATGTCCAATTTGTAATGGGAAATAAAAGTATGCAAAGAGGACCAAGTGCCAGCAGCGCAAATGTCATCAACAGGAATCATGGACCAAAAAGCCGCAGAAGTAGACACTGACCTGGTGGGTTGTGCCCAGACAGGGCCAGGTAAAGGCATACCTTTAGCGAGATAAGCCATAGAGATGCAACTGGAAATCCGATGAGCAAGGGTGACTTTAAAAATAGGCTTTCCCAAACAGGGTTTTGTAAAGGATACAAAAAGATGATGGGACTGTCGTAAATTTTGGTTCTCTACAAATAAAAGCGCAATTGCCTGTGGACATCAAGCAAATTAAATTTGTATTCCCCTTTGTTCTGATAATTTGGAAAGAAAACTGGCAAATTAATCAACTGGGTTGGTACAAAGAGTCACTCTGTCCTTATGGAAGACAAGATAAGGAAGCTTAATTGACAAAGCCTGCAATCCAGATACCCGCTTGGCAGAAGTAATAGCCACAAAGAAGGCCATCTTCCAAGAAAGAAACTGTAAATCCACAGTGGCAGCTGGTTTAAAAGGAGAAGAAACCAAGGCCTGCAAAACCAAAGTTAGATCCCAAGAAGGTGTGGGGTCCTTGACTGGTAGCCTAAGGAGGAAGGTACCCTTCAAAAAGGCTTTTCAGAGTTGAGAAGATGCCAGGGAGGCAGTAATCTCACCCACATGGAAATCTGAGATGGCTGCCAATTGAACTTTAATCGCAGAAAAAATAGCTCCGTTGTGGAAGATATGGTCTAGAAAATACAAAATGGTGGAAACAGGAGCTATAAAAAGATTCAACTTATGCTGTGATACCCAGATGGAAAAATGCTTCCTTTTACAGGAGCAGGTTTTTTCTAGTAGAGGTCTTATGAGCTGCAACCAAAATCTTTTTAACTGGTGAAGACAGCCCTGGAGTTCTCATCATCAAAAGAACTGCAGCATCCATGCGGTGAGCTTCAGGCTGACTAAGTCCAGGTGTAGAACCCCTGACAGGTGTGACAGCAGATCTGGAACCAGATCCAGAGTCCAAGGCGGACACACCAGATGAGACCAAAGAGTGGGGAACCAAACTTTGGGAGGCCAGAAGGGAGCAATGAGGATGTCTTTGCTCTTCAACCACTGAGCTTTCTGAAGAAACTCAGGGATCAGATGAAGAGGGCGGTAAGGCTAAAGTAGACCAGAGGACCAAGCATGGACCAGATCATCCCTGGGTGACTCCCCCAGATGGGGAACCAGGGTGAAAAAGTCACTGCACTTGGAGTTGGTAGGAAAGGTGAAAAGATCGCAGCAAGGATGACCCCATTTCTGAAAGATCATGTCCGCCACTCGTAAGGCTTCAGAATGGTTCTGCTGAGCATGTCCACTAGAATGTTGGACTTCCCCAGAATGTGCACTGCCACCAGAAAATGGTTGGAAGAGATGGACCACTCCCACAATCTCATGGCCTATGCCTTTGCGGCATAGGGGATAAGGTCTGGTCCCCCCTATTTGTTGATATACCAGACAACAGACATGTATGTTTGGATGGCAATTATCCCAGTAGGAAGAAAAGCTTGAAGGGCTTGCAACGCCAGAAGCACCACTCTCATCTTGACGACATTGATATTCAGATTGGTCTCCAAGTGGGACCATGTGCCTTGGAGCGTCCGTCCCATGCAATGCTCTCCCACCCAAGCTGGGAGGCATCCATGGTCACCGTGATTGAGGGGGAAGAAGAACAAGTGGCCGGCCCAGAAGGAGGTCTGGGGACTGGAGCCACCACCAAAGAGACTCCCAACAAACCTGGGATAGCCGAACCGGGTACAAAAGAGGAAGGTTGAGTAAGGACCACTCCACCACCAAGGTCCACTGCAGGACCCTCATGTGTAGGCACACAGTTGGCAGGAGAGTTATCACAGCTGCCATTGACCCCAACACCTAAAGAACCATACCGGCTGGGGGGCAAGGAGTTTGCAGTATAAACCTCACATATTGCTGCAGAGAAAGTATCCTGTCTGGTGGCAAAACACACTGCTCTGTACCGTGTCTAATCAGGCACCTATATAATCTCTCACCCGAACTGGTTCCAAGTTTGATTTGGCCAGACTGATTGATATGCCCAGGGAAGATGCTAGGAGGAGGAAGTAATCCCTGGCCTGAAGAAGGTGATGCCCGGTGGGAGCAGAGAGGAGCCAATCTTTCAGATAAGGAAACACATGGAATCACTGCAGTCTTAAGTGAGCTGCCACTACCACCATCACTTTGGTAAATACCCAGGTGGCTGTGGTGAGTCCAAAGGGGAGTACTCTGAATTAGAAGCGTTTGACTCCCAGACAGAAGCGTAGAATCCTTCTGGAGCACCTGTTCATTTTTATGTGATAATACATTTCCTGAAGGTCTATGGAGCACATCCAGTCATTGTTCTGCAAAAAGGACAGAATGGACTGCAAGGTGACCATCTAAAACTTCATTCAGGTTCAGGGCAGTGAGATCCAGAATGGGTCTGAATTCCCCATTTTCTTTGGCACCAAAAAGAATCTGGAGTAAATGCCTGATCCAGACTATTCTGGTGGGATGGACTGAATGACTCATTTTTCAAGCAACCTGGAGATCTCTATGGCTGCCACCTCCTGCTGACTGGGTGGAACATCCAGAAGGTTTCACTTTGGAGTGGGGGGATGAAGAAATGGGATGGAATAACCTCTGGATATAATTTGAAGCATCCAGTGATTTTTTGTGATGGATTCTCAGGCTGTTGGGTGCAGAGCGAGATGACCCCCAACTGTCTCCAGAGTAGAGCAGTCAGGCAATTCCTCAGGATTGCTGAAAGGGCCTGTCCGAGAATGAATATCGAGACCCTTGGTTTCTCAGAGCCCCTCTGACACATGGACGGCATCTGTCATTTCCCCCTCTCTCCTGGGGTAAGGTCTCCCTGAACTTCCTGGGAAGAGCCCTGAGACTTTCGAAACCACAATTTCTTACCCCCAATGCTGGGTCCTACAGTAGGTCCATTGCAGGGCAGAGAAGTGGATCCCAACAGCAGACAAGGTCTTCCCATCTTTCTCACTGTGGGTAAGAGTATCACGAACAGTAAATCCAAGCAAGGTAGACCCATCAAAGGGGGCATTCATGAAGGACACCTTGAAGGGTTCCGAAAAAGCACAAAGTCATAGCCAGGCATGTCACCTAATGGCAATGCCCAAACCGGTCGCTCCCGAGGTAGCATGAGAAAGTAACCTCATGGACATGTTTGAGATGGCTGTCAAGGTGACTAGTCAGGAGGGGAAAACATTCCCTCTTCCTCCAACATGGACCCCAAGGCAGACGCAGAGAGTTCCTTAACCAGATCTCTCTGCAGTCTGGTGACGTGTGCCAAACAGTTCAGCGCAAGCAAAACAATGGTGGCCAAAGTATAAACTTGCTTCCCAAAGTGGCCCATCACCCTAGACTTCTGTCTGGAGGATGAAAAGAGAATTATCCTGAGCCAAACCCTTACTGGTGCTGCTGCAACCACCATGGCATCGACCAGGGTACCCATGGACCAATGAGCCCTGTCTGGAGGGGACACTGAGCACCTTGTCCGGGTGCTTGGGAATGGGCTCAACTGTGTCCATTTCCTTCCATGCCCAGCGGAAGATGAAATCTATCAAGGATCTGTAAGGAGGGACACCCAAAATGTAGATGGCACTGTGCCAAACACCTCCAGGAATATGGACTCGTCAGGATTGGGTTTATGAGAAAACCATCCACCTCTTTAAAACAGGATCTCCATGATGTCCTTGAATGAGACATCATCTGGAGGTGATTTAGGGGACCCCTCTCTCTCATCCAAGTCCATATCTTCCGTGAGAGATTCCAGGGGGAATCTAAGTGCCTCCTCTTGCATGTATACTTCTGAAGCTTCTGAAGCACCTCTTTGGGGGGGGGGGGGATAATCCAGAGAGGACTCAGAAGCTTTAAGAGGTTCCTGAAAAGGAACATACAGGGGAGGTCTGGCAATAAGCTGTCCCTGAGGAGGCAGGATTGTTGACTCCAGCCCAGAAACAGAAGGAGCAAGGGTGGGATCTGAGGAAGGAACTGTTAATGTCCATGAGGGAGCTGAGAGGACCCTCTCCACCACCTTGAAGACTGAGGGTGAGTGGACCCCCAAAGACAGTGCCACCAGAGCCAAAGCAGCCAGCATCAAAGACTCCTGGACTGTCACCTCCAGCACCGAAGTTTGAGTCAGAGCTGAGCTTCCAAGTGCTGAAGCTCTGGGGGGCAGTAAGGTCCAACGACACTGGAGCTTAACCGCTGAAGGTAACCATCAATGTCGAGGTACAGATGACCATCAGTGCTGACACCTCAACAGAGGGAAACCTCAGGCCCAAGAATGCCGAAGGTTGGAATGGAGAAGGAGTGATCGGAAAAATTCCAGGCTGAGTGCTCACAGCTTCAAGGGGGACGGAGAAGTCAAAACCCCAAGCTGTATCTGAGCCCAGAGAAACTTCAGCATCATCCTGTCTACCTTGGCGTCAGACAAGCTCCAAGTGGACTGGACAGAAGATGCCACCGACCCCAGCCTAGAATGGTGCCAAGGACAGGCAAGGATTGGAGACTTGGAGCGGGAACTCTCCAGCTACAGGAGAAATGGGGCGATCAGAGTAGAGGAGAACCCTGTACCACCACGGGCTGAAACTTAGAAGCCCAGTCAGGAGACTGCTACCTAAGCTACTCCCACTCTTTGCATCAGGCCTGGTCCCCTTCTCCAGGTTTCTTGCTGGGGGGTTTAGCTCCAGAAGCAAAGGAGGGACCCTGGAGAAGACCCAGTGGTTGAGGGCAAAAGGCCCCTCAAAATCAGTGTATTCCTCCTACCAATAAGAGCATGCTGATTAAATCCCACACATATCGAACAAAAGGAATCCAGGTGGGCCATCCCCAAGCACACTACACACAGATTGTGGGCATAAGACAGAGGAATCTTATGCCACACTCCATACACTTTTTAAACCTAGCTGGCTTTGGAAGATCAGCCATAGGCCAGACACACACACACACACACACACACACACACAAAATCAGACACTCACAAAAGAGAGAGAGAGAAGAAAGATGGACAGAACTGTTTTTTTTTAAATTTATTTTTATATATATATATATATATATGTATATATATAGATATATATATATATATATATATATATATATATATAAAGAACCAGAAAGCACATCAACAAAACTAGAGAAGAAAGGTAGGCTGAGGATAAAAGAAAATGAAAGAAAAACACCTACTTTAACTGAAACACACTCAGAGAAACCCCTGGAGAAGCTCAATAAATGCGGTCCAGTGCTGTTTGAATGAGTGAAAAATGAGATCTGGGGGAGGAGGGAATGGAGCATTATGGGTAGGGGAGGAGCTTGGATTTTGGCTCCAATGCTGGTGTATACGGCTGAGTCAGATCCGATCTCAGATCAGAGTCCCATAGGTTGAAGACCAAATGAAAACAACAACTTAAGATCCATTCCTATATCTCTAAAGCAAGTCAAGGGACTTTCCTCCTTTATTAGAACAAATTTCTTCCAAAGCATAAACTTTTAACAATGAAGTATGCTTACTGTGAACTTATAATACATGTTTTTCCATATGCACTTTAAAAAGCTGTGTCATTTCTCTAATATAATATTGTTCCCAAAGATGCCAAGTAACATAATGAACTTCTATTAATATGTGTAAACATTCATTAAACATGGTAAGATAATATATTTAGCCGATTCATACTATGTACATTTGCAAATATTGCAGTATTTATAGGGAGAGTAACAAATTGCCCCTTCAGGCCACAGGCAACCGTTACAAATAGTCATTTAAAGTGACTGTGTACTATGAAATCCACTAAATTTCTATCTCTAGAATGAGGCACTTTAAGTAACTTATATGCCTTTGAGTTGAAATCGACTCATGACGACTCTATGGGTAGCCCCATTAGGGTTTTCGTAGCATATTATGGAAGTAGTTTGCCAGAGCTGTCTTCCGCACAGATACTGCTGCTGCCCAGGTGTGCCCCAACCAGATTTTGAGCCCACGTCTACCAGTTGGTAAGCCTGTGCCTTAACCTCTGTGCCATCGGTGTAGGGGACTGAGACATTCAGATTTACTTAAATGGTAGACTTAAGGTAAGAATTTTATTCTGAACACTTTCCATGCTTTAAGAAATTAAGTTCACAACATTTGTGCTTCAGTTATATCTATTAACAAATTAAACATCTTCCACAGAATGACAAAAAGCAACTTAGACTTCAAGAGTTGTTTAACTTACATTAGCTTCAGTGCCAAAGCTGTAGTTGCCCATGAGAATCATCACAGATTTTCCATTAAGCTTCCTGTATATAACTGTTATCATAACTACCTTTATAAAAGCAATTAACAATTAAGTTGGCTTCCTTTATAAAGTCACCCAAACAGCTACAAGTTCCATACCTCTCAACCTTTTAGCACAAGAAATCTGGACAAAGCCAAAATTGATGGTGGGACAAAGGTCCAAAAACAGGGACACATTTTAAATATTGCTTATAAACTTAGAAAGTTTAGAATAAAAGGTTTAGTATTACCATGCATTTTCTGAATGATATGAAGTCTGAAACTTAAATATCGGTCATTATTTGATGAACTCAGTCCTCACTGATTTGCCAGAGAGTCACAAGTTTTCTGAGGAATAGATCAAAAATAGTAGGCAAAAATCTGGACAGTTGAGAGCTATGCTGGAATTTCAATAATTCTCCAAATGGTTGAGCTTCTATTACATGCTGGGGTGTCAACTAGATCCTTCTACACAACTCAAAAGTCTTCCTCCATAATTTAAATGCCATTTTCATTTAACTGTTGCAATCACATAACTGACCTCTGCACAAAAATCTCATATTTAAAACTTAAATTAAGTTTGTTTTATGTACATCTAAAATTAACTACATTTAATTTTGTCTTTCTTAACATAAAAGCAAGAGGTCATCTGTAAAACAAAAATAATGGCAAATACTTGTATGAAAAAATAATTAGGATAAATATAATGTTCCACAGAATATCTCATTAATAAATTAGAGTAAGATGGGGTAAAAGATACCACTATCTTCCAGCTGTTGATATTTGACATGGTCAAACATAAAAAAAAATATTTAAAAGGCAAGATTACACTACCCCAGTAAACAAATATAAATAACTGCCTGCTACATCAATTCCTAAAAATATCACTGCTTTTATATTGTGTAGATGGTATGCAAACTCACCATAGCTTATACTAACAAAATACAAATCACTAGTCCAGAGTAGTCCCTCTCGTTTCTATAGTAAGCGTTTAGAATCCTTAATCAGACATGTAGTCTAACCATATCATCATTATCACCATCACTTTCCCATTTTACATGGGTTGCTGTCACACTAACATTAGTTAACATGATAAAATCACCTACACACAATATTTATACTTTGGAGTGGCTGGCCATATCTTTCTAGTGAAAGCCATCAACTTCTTTCCTATATTTTCCAAACAACCTAGACAAACAAATTATGAGGGTCACAGCTCAATACTAGGCTACTGATTCAGAGGACCATTAGAACCCTAGCAACAATATCTTAAACTGTAGAAAACCACTGACAAGACTAACTTATTCCTAGTTTCAACTCATTGAAGACAAAGGGTGCATTTACAAATATCCATCCAGGTTGCACACTTAAATAGGGTCAGGGAGCTACTGTGCTTTATATTCAAAAGAAGTCGCTTCCATAAAGGAGGGATTCTCTTGGATACATAAATATAGGTCTTATTTATGCTTTGTGGAAGTTAAGGTCTCTTAAGTGGTTGTTTGGGGTATTATTAGTTTCGTGGACGTGCAGGATTTTGCACAGCCTGGATCCTTCAAGGCTCTGTACGCTAGACAGAGATCACCTATCAAAAGTCTGTTTGCAATATAAAAGACAAAGAGAGGGAAAGAACACTTTAAGGTGGTCTGGGTTACTCAAAAAAGACACACCCTTCATTATCTTAGTGAGGAAATTCAGTCTATCTAGTTGGGTCATATACTTAGACAATTATATTCCAAAGAGGCCACTATACTCTATTATAGGCTTGATGAGGGATGATAACTTCCTTAGATCTGGAAGAAATATCCCTGGTAATTAGTCTGGCAAGGTAAAAGGATTTCCAAACAATAGTGAACACATAGTGATCAATGGACAGCTCACTGTCAATGAAAGAGCCCAGGTCCCTAATAAATGAGTCAGCTTTCACAGTGGGATGTCATATATGTGGTAGGGGCATGAGTACCCAATTTTGCCAAATGACACAATGCTGCAGACCATGTCATTTGGTTTTAGGCTGGGATCTAGATCCTTTATGTCAACCTTGACATTAGAGAAGTAAATAGAAAAAGAAGTGGTCCTAAAACAGATCCCTGGGGGAAACCTCTGGTAACTACTTTTCTTTGAAGAGAGCGTGTCACCCAAACTAATAAATTGGGTTCTATCTGCCAGCCCATTTTCTATCCAGCGGGAAACATATGGGTTTATATTTAGTTTTATTAGCTTATCATTAATGTGCGAATTTGAGATGTTCTCAAAGCTTTGGCCAGGTCCAGGTATGCAGTATGAACCAACCTGTCTGAGGTTAAAGCATCAGCCACTTGCTCAAAGAAGCCCACCAGGTTAAGGAGGCAGGATCTGCCTTTAACAAACTCAAACTGGCTTGGATTCAGGTCTTGTAGAATGCCTACATCCTTATCAATAAAATCTACAATAGGGCATTCCATTGCTTTGTAGATAAGGCTGGTGAGGATTACAGGTCTACAGCTTCCTGGATTAATATTGGATCCCCCCTTGTGGAGCGGTAAATTCTGAGAATCTTTGTATCACTTAGGAAGGCAGTGAAAAGTGGGAATATGAGTGTACAATACTAATAAATCTTTAAATCTTTTATTAGAAAAATATTCATTAAAAACATATTTTCTACTGACTTAGATTTTGGCTGAGAAAAATATTTTTGTTTTTTTGTCCTACTAAATGTATTTTCATGACATAAATGCATCATGCACATATTTACATACTGTGCAGTTCTCAAAATTAGTATTGTATTGTCTTTATCTGAAAGTTTATAATTATACTATTTTTTTTTCAAATCTTCTAACATGTGCCACTCATTTTAAATTATAACGAATCCCGTCTTATCGTTGTAATAAAGCAAATTCACACATTTCCTAGAAGCTTAAGAAGTGTGACATGAAAGAAAGTCCTTTCCAGTTTTATATGCTGTCATTTTCTAACACATATGATGAACTCCTCAGAGACTGAATGGAAGATTCCTGAAATTGTAATGGCTGTTTGCCTACCTTGAAGCACAGAAGCATCCTGGACTTCTTAGCGATTTTTATGCATAGGTAGGTGTCTGAGATCCAAAGACACATCAAGTGTCTACACATGACAAAGTGAAGGGAAGACTGCACTTTGGCCATTTAGAAGGTTTCTTTGAGGCAAAGTTAATTTAGGCTACTCAAGTGGTGCATAGGCCTGAGGGCCTATGCATTTTGGGTTTCAGAAAAGCAGGCTGACTAATAACCTAATTCATTTTAGTCTGGTAAGACCTCCTGGACGACTCTGCTTTATAACAGCTAATAGCTCTTTTCTTTATTCACTCTTTTGATACAGTGTGACACCTGGAAAGAGGGCAGAGAGGGGATGTGGAGGGATGTAGAAGGGAAATGAATAACCTCTGGATATTACTGTCCTTATGCATTTGTCCTGCATGATAGTCAGCCATGCCTGCAAACAAGTTCATAGATGTTTACTAGGCCAATGACTATGAGGCCTTTTTAAGCCTAGCCATATACATCCCAAATCTCTGACAAGTTCTCGTACCCTGGATAAGTGCAAGCAGGGGCTTGGGAGATGAAACAATTATATGCAGGAGAATGAGAGATTAACTATTTACAGGCTACCTGTGTCCATTAGAGATACAGGTGCCAAAGCAGGGATGAATTTCCTGTTCTCCATCCAGTTCCCAGGGTACACCTGAATTAGGTTAGGGAGGAAAGTACAGTTGTGTACACTTACCATAAATGTAGATGTTCAAGTGTATTCATTGTTGCAGTCATCACATTTGGGTTATCCTTCCAGGGGTAGCCCTCAGTCGGCCCGAATACCAGAGGCTTAGTATTTCTGCATCGGTTGCTGTTGCTCCAGGACTGACTTCAGGTCGTCAGTGGTATAAAATCAGGCAGCCAATGCCATTGCATCAGTTTTTCTTGCCCTAGCTGTCAGGAGCCCCCCCCCCCCCCCCAAATAGGGAGCCAGGTTATGGTGGAAAAACACCACCACTAGGGAGTAAATACCAAAAAATCCCTGTAAGGATAGAGGAAGAGAGAGAGAAAGAGACAAGGGGAATGGAGGGAGGGAGGGAAACCAGGACTGCAACATTGAATACACTCTAACATCTACATTTATGGTAAGTGTACACAACTGTACTATGTTCTTAGTGTTTCACTGCTGCAGTCACCACATTTGGGTTGATTCCCAAAACTGAAGAAAAGGGTGGAGGCAGCCAAGAAGACTGTGGGCTTGCTAGGATGCCCTGCAAGACTGCGGTGGCAAAGCCTGCCCTGGATTTGGAGAAGATAGGCAGGTGGTAATGCTTGGTGACGGTATGAATAGATGTCCATGCTGCAGCCTCCAGGATGTCCCTGGTGGGGACCCCCCTAAGAAAGGCTGCAGAGGTGGAGGTTGCTCTGGTGGAATGTGTCCTGACCTCTGTTGGGGGTGGTTTCCCATGCTGTCTGTAGCTGAAATGGATGCAATGTGCTATCCATTTGGAGATTGTTTGTTTGGATACGGCCTTGTCCTCTGCTCCTACTGTGAAGCTGACTAGCAAATGATCAGTTTTTCTGAAAGATTTAGTCCTGTCCAGATAGAATCTGAGCTGTCTGTGCACATCTAGAGAGTGCAGAATCCTTTCCCCCTTGTTTCGTGGGTTAGGGGAAAAGGTGGGCAAATGTATGGATTGGTTGAGTGCCACACTGGACACCACTTTAGGACTGATAGATGGGTTAGTCCTGAGTGAGACTCTGTCAGCATGGAAAATGATGAAGGGCTCTACAGCCATGAGTGCTTGTAGCTCTGATACTCTTCTAGCTGAAATGATGGCCAGAAGCAAGGCTGTTTTCCAAGAGAGAAATGTTAACTCTGCTGAAGCTGCAGGTTCAAAGGGGTGTAGGGTGAACTTTTCCAACACAAAGTTCAGGTCCCAAGCTGAGGCAGGAACTCTTCTGGGTGGCCTTAAGTTGTTAGCCCCTCTTAGACACTGTTTGATGAGAGGGTGTGAGAAGAGAGGAGGTTCTGTGCTGTAATGAGCAGAGATGGCAGAGGCATGAATTTTAATAGAAGAGAAGGATAGACCCCTGTGTAGTAGGTCTGCCAGGTAATCCAGGATGAGAGGTAGGGAAGGCTGTGCCATTCCGGCTCCCTTAGCCTGGATCCAGGTGCAAAACCTTTTCCACTTGTCAGCACAGGACTTCCTAGTGCTGGGGCATCTGGCTTCACGTATAACATCTAGGACTTGTTTGCTCAGGCCGGCAACTTGAGGGGTGGTCAGGCAATAAGCCAGGCTGCCAGGTTGAGGGTTAGCAATTGGGGATGCAAGAATTCCCCATTCCCCTGGGTCAGGAGTGTTGGGATCTGTGGTAGGTGCCATGGTGGCCGGGGTGACAGATTGTGCAGCAGTGGATACCAGTGCTGGTGTGGCCAGTCTGGGGCAATCAGGATTGCCCTCGGTTTTTCCTCCCTTATTTTGAGCAGTACCCTTGATATGAGTGGTAGAGGGGGAAATGCATAGACTGAGAGGTTTACCCACTGGAAGGACAGAACATCCACTTTCCAGGCCTTGCTGTGAAGTTCCCTGGTGCAGAATTTTCTGAGCTGATGATTGGAGTGAGAGGCAAAGAGGTCGAACTTTTGGGGTGACCCATTTCTGGGTTACAAGGGTGAAGGTTCTGTGGTCTAGCTGCCCCTCGTGTGGGTCTAGCAAGTTGTCTGCCAGAGAGTTTAGAGAGACTGTCAGGAATTGTGCTAGCAGGTGCAGTTGCATGGCTAAGGTCATGTGCCAAAGGGTCATGGTGAGCCTGCAGAGAGGATAAGAGTGAGTCCCTCCCTGCTTGATATACCACATCACTGTGTTGTTGTCTGTTTTGATCAGTAGAGGCCCCGGGGAGAATAGGGGTCTGAAGGCTGTCAGGGCATGCTGAACAGCTAAAATCTCTTTTTGGTTGATGTGCAGATGTATTTGATTTGGGCTCCAGTGGCGCTGAATGCAGATGTGCACCCCAGGCATAGTCTGATGCATCTCTGGTGAGGGTCTGGGTGCCGAGGGGTTGTGAGAAAAGAAGTCCCTTGTTGTGGTTGCAAGCTGCTGCCCACCAAAGAAAATCTTTCCTTAGACAAGGTATCATTGGTATGAGTTTCCAGGTCTTGAGAGTGTTGACACCAAAGGCTTTTTAGGTACCATTGTAGTTTCCACATCTGCAGTCTAGCATATGAATTATGTAGGATGCAGGAAGCCAAGAACCCTAGAGCTTGCAGGATTTTCCTTGCGATTAACTGGGTTCTGGTGGCTAGATGAAAGAAGTAACCTGTCAGATAGGCTTGTTTTTCTGGAGTAAGGAATGCCATCTGGGATGCTGTGTCCAGGCTTGCTCCCAGGAATACAATTTTTTGTGTGGAAACTAGTTTTGATTTATTTTTCATTGATAGTATACCCCAGGGAGGTCAGTAGGTCCTTTACAAAAGTCCGGTGCTGTAACAGCTTTTCCTGACAGTCTGTCTGAATCAAGCAATTGTCTAAGTATGGGTAAATTTGAATATTTCTTTGTCTGCAAAAAGCAATGGTGGGAGCAAGGCATTTTGTGAAAACTCTGGGAGCAGTGAATAAGCCAAAGGGAAGTGCAGAGAACTGAAAGTGCATAGATCCTGCCATGAAATGAAGATATTTCCTGCATGATTCCCTGATTGGGATGTGTAAGTAGGCCTCTTTTAGGTCTAGGGTGGCTAACCAAGCATCCTTGGAAAGTATTGGTAGAAGTTGTTGGAGGATGCGCATTTTGAAATTTGGTATCACCAGAAAGGTGTTTATAATGGATAGACTGAGGATGGGGTGCCATGTGCCCTCTTTTCTGGGTACCAGGAAGAATCTGGAGTAGAAACCTTGGCCTATCTGTTCTGCAGGAACATGCTGTATTGCCCTCATGGAGAACAGGGAAAGGACTTGCTTTTTGGCCTCTGCCCACTGGCTTGGAGGAAGATCTGGGAACCCTTTTGGGGTTGGCGGAGTGTGGAAATAAATTTATATCCCTGGGACACTATGTTGAGGACCCATCGGTCATTGGTAATAGTGGCCCAGTTGCTTGCGTGGAAGGAGAGTTTTCCTCCTAGGGGCACAAGCAGGTGGACAGAGGTAAGGGGTGGAAATGTAAAGTCATTGTGAGTTCTTAGCATAAGGGGGGGTGGCTTTGCACTCCCTGTTTCTGAAGAGATGGAACTCCATTGCTTAGATTTCGGCATTTCCTGGGGCTGCAGTCTCGGGGGTCTGCTTCCCCTGGGTTTGGGCTGAGCTGGCCTGGAGGGGGCAGGAAAGAACCAGTGCTTGGAGGGGCAATGCCTACTGAACCTCAGAGGCTGGGCCTGTAAGTCTTTAACTGTCTGCATAGATTTAGTTTTTACTTCCATCTTTTTAAGACCTCTTCTGCCTTGGTGCCAAATAAGTTGTTTTTGTTCAGTGGTGCATCCAATAATTTGGATTTGACATGGTCTGGCAAGGTCTGTTCCTCAAGCCAAGCATGCCTTCTAAGGACAGAACCAGTGACTGCTGCCCTGCAAGATGCTTCTAGGGCATCAAAGCCACACTGCAAGATGTACTTAGTTACTTGACTTGCAGAACGCATTAGCTCTTGTAATTCTTTACTTTCTGCACAAGCAGGAAAGAAAGATATTTTTTGTTTGAGGAGTTCCATGATATGCTGCTGATATGTGTGGAACTGCAAGTGGAACTGACAATTTAACACTCTAATAGCAAGAGTAGCAGAGGTGTATACTTTTTTACCCCATCTGTCTAAAGCTCGGGAATCCCTATCTGAGGGGGTGGGATTCTTAGCTGAAGTTGCTTTAATTCCTTTAGGTCCTTGAGAGATGACCTCTGGGTCAGCAGTAGGATTTTTGAAAAGAAATTTGTGAGAGTCAGGGACTCTAATACCTGTCAGGTTTCCTGGGAGCAGGAGGAAGGGTGTCAGGAGTTAAAGTAGATTCCATAAAAACATCATCCACAACATCCAGGACAGGAGGAATGGCCAAAGGTCTGTGCTGTGGTAAATCTAAGAATTCCCTGAGACGTTTTTTTTTTGACTGAGGATAGTCTTGACATTCCCACTGGAAATGCTCCCTTAATGTATGAAGGGTCTCCCCAAATGAAAAACTCTTTGGTGGAGAGGCAAAAGGAATGGATTCCTCTGCATCAAAATCCTCATAACCAGAGAGGGGTTGCATATCTTCATATTCAGATGCATCAGAGTCAAAGGACTCCTGTTCAGATAAAACTACTGGGGACAAGTCTTTGTTTCTTTTGGAAGGGGTAGCCTGGCTTCCCCTAATAAGCATAATAAGGTCTTCCTCCATTTTAAGCATTTGAGACTGAGGCAAGGAAGCATGTGCCTGAGCTTGAGTTGTCATTTTTTTGGGTGTGGTTCATACCCTGGACCTTAGAACTGAAGATGAGAAAGAAGTCGTCAATCTGGGTCGAGTATCAGTAGTGCGAAATACTTCCTTGGAAGCCAGTGCCTGCACAACAGCTCCGGACCCATCCAAGGTAGAGACATCCACACGATCCTTAGTCAAAGAAGAGTCTCATGGTATACTGGACTCTGAAAGGGTCTCAGTAGCGGCCTGCGAATCCACAGAAGCAGGCATCAGGGTCTGCGAAAGTGCCTCACTGAGGACCACTGAACTGGCAACTAGCTTAGTGGAAGCATCATCTGCAGTTTTGGACCTGTGCAGTCTGTCTCTGTCTTTATCCTTACATTTTTTCAGAAGATCGGTAGTCAGATGGCTTAACAAAGCCATATCGGAATTCGAGGACTGAGAGCAAAAATATCTAGCTACAATAAGGGCCCAATGACGTATAGTTCTGGCATTGAACAAAGTACAAAAGTGACAGCAGGGGACGTCGTGGTCTGGGCCTAAACAGGTGATGAAGTAAGAATGGAAGTGTCTGTGTGGTATTTGCTTTCCACAGGGGAGGCAATTGTTAACTTTTTCTGACATCGGTTAGAGCAAGAAAAAAGGATCCCCAATGGGGTACTTAGCTTTAGAAGACTTCAACTTCAATTCGAAAATGAAAACTCAGGTAGCGGCCGACCGGCACTCGTGCGAACTGCTTCTGCTTCAGGCTCCTCGGCAAGAAAGACTGATGTAATAGTGTCAGCTGCCTGATTTTATACCATTGACAACCTGACGTCAGTCCTGGTGACAGCAACTGACACAGAAATACTAAGCCTCTGGTATTCGGGCCGACTGAGGGCTACCCCTGGGCAGGATAATCCAAATGTGATGACTGCAACAGTGAAATATGAAGAACATCTCTACTTTACATGAATGGGGAGCTAGTTGCAGAGACAGGGTAGTCTCTGGGATACATACCTGTTCTTTCCAGCAGGTCCTATCTGCATCACAGCAAGGTTTAAGTCTTTAGAACAGGTAATAATTCTGGTGCAGTTTCTTTTGTGGATATGCAGAAGGTCCAGCGGAGTGAGGTCTGACAATGCCTTCTATGCCAGTCATAGATCACCCCTCAAAAGCCTGCAGGAGACAGAATACAGGGATAGAGCCTTGAGGAGGTATGCATAGGACACGTTACTTATGCCCTGTATTCTTTTAGTGAGGAACCTCTGAAGAAGTCTCAGTTGCAGGATATGCCTGGTTAGGTACATACCAAAGGGGGCATTGTACTCAATGGTAGGTCTGATGAATGCCAAATACAGTGAACAATGACCTCCTTGGACCTAGATGTGATACCTTTGTTTATAAGTTGCACAACATGGAATGATTTCCTCACTACTATACACACGTGATGGTCAAAGACTGATTACCGTGTATGTGTGTTCCCATGTCTCTGACCACTGGGTCAACTTTTAGGGGTGTGTTATCAATATGAAACTTAACAGGAATGGATGACTTCCCAAAAGATATTATTATGCATTTCTTGGCATTTATTTTTAGTCTATGTCAGCCCTTCCTGAAAAACATTTGTGTTAGTTGGTGATTCAATGACAGCACCTAATTCGCAATCATCTGCAGATTTAGTCAGCCAGAGGCCACTGACATTACCCTTGACTTCAGAGAAGTAAATGCCAAAATGAGTGGTCCCAGGACTGATCCCTGAGAGCACACAGCTTATGACTGGCCTCTTTGTAGAGGTGGACTCCCCAGTTCTAACTTCCTGGTTACTGTCTGTCAGCCTGCTGGCTATCCACACCAGGTGGCATAAGGGTTTGTACCTAACCTCTTAAGTTTGTCAACAATGCCAGAGTGGAGGATTCTGTTACATGCCCTGGCCAGGTCGAGGTAGGCAGTGGGAACCATTTTGCCCTCATCCACTGCTTTGGTTACCTTCTCAAAAAAGTCCACCAGGTTGAATAGGCATGACTTGCCCTTGATGAAACCAAACTGGGTTGAGTCCAATGGAGGAATGGACAACCCTTGACTGCCTCCAGAGTGGAACAGCCAGGCTAGGTCTCAGGAATTACACTGCTGTCTCGCAAAGGAAGACCAGGTTACCCCTGCTAATGATGACTCTTACTACCTTTTAGGTGGTAGCATTCTGAAAGTTACCACAGAAACATTGGCTCCTACTAGGTATCTGTTTTTTTTTCATTGTTGTTGCTACTGCTTGTGCTGAAATCAGAGCTGACAGGGGCTCCATTGCATCCTGCAAAACGTGTACAGCACTGTCTGGAATTTAACAACAACAGTGGTAAGGGCTTTATCTTCCTTTTCTAAGTTGTCTAAGGGGGCTTTAACGCTTAAACTGAAAACAGCAGATTCATAGAAGGGAGCACTGGTAAGGCTCATATTCTTATCTTCAACGAAGGCAGTCAGACACAGCCAGTCATGATGGCATACAGCTATACCACTGTCTGCTGCCAAAGTTTTACCACTGGATGAATGGTGTACCAGTTTCATGATAAGATTGGTCACTAATGTCATAAAAGTCATCTGTAACTGTAATCTTAGTTTAAGATGTCTGTTCAGCATCTCATCCAAATAACTGCCTCACTTCAGCTGTCAGGTCTCACTGAAATCTTAACATATGAGAGAATTATTTATTGCCCCTGGTAAAAATGTCAGTGATGCATAAATGTAATTCCTAAAGCCTTCCATGGCTCCAGATTCCTTATCCTAGGGATGAAAGGCAAGACTCTGTAGTGATACAGCCTTTTTAAGAGCAAGCAGAATGGAATCAGTTTTGTGAGTCTCCGTCAAACAGTTCTGATCTTTGGAATGGAGTAGGATCTTGTCTGGTCTGCTTTGGATGAGTACAACCACATCAAGGTTTTCCCATGCAGACTTTACTAGTCTAAGCATTTTGTTTACAGGAAGAAGGGTGTGGGGTCTAGAAAGCTTCTTGCAGGAGCTTTTGTGGAAAGGCCAAGGGATCAATGACCCATCCCCTGATCTGTCCTCTGTCTCTTCATTTCAAAACCTCTCTAAATATGGGGTTATCTGAAGAAAGATGAGGGGGGATCTGCATCTTCTTTGTCCTCAATATATGGTGTGGAAGACTCTGGAAAAGTCCACTTGCTTCCTTTTCTCTTGAATGTATACTTCATACCAGACTTCTGACATGATGAATCTAATTATAAAGAAGCTTGAATTCATCCAGATATCTGGAAATGATCCTGCAGGTCCAGGAAGGAAAGTAACTGTAATACAGGCCAGTATTTTGGTGGGTATACAAGCAAAGAGGGTTGCAAATGCAGACCATTTTGCATAAAACATGTCAACACTGAAGGAGTACTTGAGACAAAAGGCATCAGACCCTGCTGGCACCAACACAGACCATGTTAGCAAGGAGCCTGACCCTGACCCTGACAACCTCATACCTGACAGAAGGGTTGGCAAATTCTTCAACCCTGTAACTAACATTAACAGCATTGATTTGGAAACTCTGACATCTGACCATTTCAGGACTGGCCTTAATATTAAGAAAACTGGCACCAAGCTCAGCTCCAAAGGATTGACGTCTAATCTTGAAACATTTTCAGCATCACCATCAAGGACATTTACACTGAAGTAAAGTTAAAATCAAGAAAACTGACCTCAAATACTGTGATCTGACACAGAGACCACAGCCAAAGCCAAACAAATCTGCCACCACTTAGACTGGCGCCTATTGGTTTGACTGTAGCTTCCTCAGAGCCAACACCAAGATGACGGCTAGTGAGGAAATTAGTGAAGATTTTGCTGAAATGGTAGGTAGTGACAAAGTACTTGAGGAAAAAGGCAACAGGTACTCTGCTGAACCTTCAAAAATGCCTCCATCAGCTTTTCATAGTCCATCTCTGGTGGAGCTTTACAGCAGCATCTAAAGGACCTTGCTAACAAAGAATCTTGCACTTAAAATATGACACACCTCAGTATTAAATAAGCCATGCTTTCAGTTCTAACCAGCTTAACAAGAGACACTTCAGTCAACAGTTTAAATGGTAACTTAGACGCACCAATAGACAATTGAGCAGAAGCCAATATCTTCCTTCATTCTAAGATTTCCCCTAAGTTTTACCCTTTTGTCTTTGTGCTCATGCCTTGAAGACTCACCCCAAAGAACCAGTGGTTCAGCCAAGGAGGTCAAGGGAGCCAACTAACAACCAGTGGTTCAGCCATGGAGGTCAAGGGAGCCAACTAACAACCAGTAGTTCAGCCATGGAAGCCAAGGGAGCCAACTAACAACCAGTAGTTCAGCCATGGAAGCCAAGGGAGCCAACTAACAAGCAGTGGTTCAGCCATGTCACCAAAGCAAATGACACACAAAATTCTGCCCCACGATGAGCATTTTGTAAATCCACATTTACAGTTTTAAAAGATTTGTTATCCATTATTGAAGTGACACCAGAAAACAGCTCTGCCCCTCAATGCCAGTAAACAAAGGTGGAAACCTACAAATAAAGACAGTGGAAAAGATAGCATAATACTATAAGGATGGGGAAGTGATTAAAAAACATCAAAGGCCTTTTGGGCACAGTTTCAGTTAAGTAAAACAATGGAGGAAAAGAAAAAAAAAGAAAAAAGTTCTCATCTGAAATTATGTTGAAAATAAAAGGGAAGTGAAAATGGGTAAAAAGTGTGCAGATTGTACTTAAGTCAGCCACTGTAGTCAGAGAGCATGTGCACACAAGTCAGTCAGTGTGAGTGCTAGCTTTAATGGAGATGCACATGTGAATGGGTTAGAAGTAACGAGTCAGTCAGTAAGCATATGAAGTTCGAAGTTTATGTTCCAGTTACAGCTCCTGATGTGTTTATGCACAATAAATGACTTGAACCCATCCCGTGCCTCACTGTCTCATTCGTATACGAGACATGTGACATGGTGTCAAAATGGAATCCAAAGTTGAAGCAGCTCGCAAACTATGAGGCACACAGTTAGAAGTGGAGTAATAAAGACAGCGAACTAACAAACAGGTCAGCAGTTATTCGAAGGTACTTTAATTTTAAAGGATTTTCAGTTGACATACATGTGGCATAGCATTTAAAGAGTTCAAAATAATTTCCAAGTTATTTGAAATATCTGAGATAGTGACATAATAATTAAAGTGTTTGAAATAATCTCTGAAGTGTTTAAAATGTTAGACAAGGCTAAAATGCCTGCATTTTTTTGCAATGTATGACTTTTTCGCAATTACTAAGACTTTTCGAAGTGTTTGAAGTGTCCATAGTGTTCGAGGTAGTTGCAGTTAAAATAAAGCATTTTCAGAGAGACTGCTGTGCATTTGAGCATACTTACAAGCACCATGTCTATATTTATGTTTAAAAGAAATTTCTTGTTATGGCAGAGGGATTTCGCAGGCCCGAACTGCTGGTGTTTGACAATATTGCAGAGTACTGGCGAGTGTTTGAGCAAGAATATAACATTTACATACAGGCTGCATTTTCTGATAAAGACACACATACAAGAGCATTTATACTTCTCCAGTTACCTGGCTCAGAAGCCATTGCACTAGAATGTTCATTTGTGTTTCCACCTGCTGTGTATGCAGGGGAGGGGGGAGAACCACCATACTGTGATACAGGATGAAACGTAGGAACAATCAGCGTGCTTAAAATGTGAATTTAGAGAACTGTGTAACCCTCAAGTGAACATTACAATGGAAAGGCAAAAATTTACGCAAAAAAATCAAAAGCCTCTCAAAACTATTGCAATATATTACCGACTTAAGGAATAAAGCAAAAACCTGTCGATTTGGTGATCTACGAGATGAGTTCATAAAAGACAGTCTTGTATGTGGTGTTAATGATGCAATGAGAAAGATTTTGCTTCAAGACAGTGAATTAACATTAAGCAAAGCCATAGAGATTTGTCAAATACGTGAGCTTACAGAAAAGCATACGGATATGCTCACAAATGAGAAAAGCATGTTTGCAGTATCTGCTAGTGCAAATGTTGACAGTGCACAGCAGCAGAAAGTTAAGATGAAAAAGAAATATAACCGAGAGCAGTGCCCCGGCCAACCTCAATGTACACTGTGGCAATTGTGGAGGCAGTCACGAACTTAAACGGGAAGTGTTTCGCTTTTAGTCAGCAATGTCACAAATTTAAAAAGTGGAATCATTTCAAAAGGCTTTGCAAGTCTAAAGTGTCAAAGACTTAGGTTAGAAGAGAGTATCCAAAGAAGCAAGTAGATCAGATTGAGACTGCAGCAAACTCTAAGAGCTGTGAGCAAACTTTCTATGCTGATGGTGTCTCTGCGATCGAGGAAACAGTTAATACAGCAGACTATCAACTGTCAGCAGAGAGTGAAATATTTTGTACTGTACAAATTAATGGGAAACTTGTACAGCTTAAAGGATCTGGATCTACATGCAAAGGAAACACTGGATCTACATGCAATGTTATATCACCACAAATGTTCGCTAAAGTTGGTGAGAAACTTGATTCAGCAAAGTGCGCAAAACTAGTTGCTTATGGTGGTGAAGAGATTCAAACTGATGGCGCAGTAGTTCTTTCATGCCACCATGCTGGAAACAGCTATGACTTGCAGTTTTACATAGTCAAAAGACACGTGTAGTCACTGTTATGCCTCAAAGACAGTCTAAAATGTGACTGATTTCATTTAATAAAAAGGTTTATCATATAAGCATGAACAACAATGATAATTTTACACAGAATAATTTTAATGAATATGCTGATATTTTCAAAGATTCCAGTAGCAATGCAGAATAAGTAAAAGCAGAACAAGATAAAATGATGAATTTAGGTGTCCTTACTCCAACAGATGAACCGTGTGAATAGGTATCCTCCACAGTTGCAGCTCATAGGTTGGTACTAGGCTATCGGCCCTAGGGCCTATACAAGCCTAGACATAACAATTCCCTGGATATCTCTTCCCACAATATTTACTTCCCTGGACCCATCTAGCAGGCAACTGACATGATCCCCGGGGTGAATTTCCTATCTCCCATCCAGTCGTCAAGGTTCCTTTGGAAGAGGGCCAAGGAGGCGCTCTGCTTGACATGTACGGGTAGTCTATTCAAGAGTATGGGGAGTCTCTGGGTCAGGAACCTATCCCTCCAGCATGTTTTGTTCATTGTGACGACAAGGTTTAGACGATAATCAAATATGTATTGATCCAAGAGATTTAAACAAAGCAATTAAACGTCCTCATCATCCAATGCGCACAGTAAAAGAGGTAGCCATTCTCATGACAAATTCCATTGTTTGCTCAGTCTTAGATGCAAAAAGTTCTTACTGGTAAATTTCACTGGATCGCAAATCTTCATTATTAACTACATTTATTACACAATTTGGTAGATACAGATTTTTAAGAATGCCATTTGGAATCAGTTCTGCCAGTGAAGTCTTCCAATGTGCCATGGAACAATTTTTTTTCTGGTTATCCATGTGTTATTACAGTAGACAACATTATTGTTGGAAGCAATGGTGAAGACGAACATGATAGAAGTCTCAGGAAAGTTCCAGAGCGTGCATGTGAAGTAAATCTTAAACTTTTTAGTTTTAGCACTCACATCTGTTTCTTTGAGCTCAGCACTTGTTCAGAACTCATAAGCACTAAATAAGCTACAAATGACTACAGCACTCAACTTTCCTTACTTGTCTAGAGGAAAACAGTTTTTAGTGCTTAATAAATAAGCATCTATGCAGGCATGTCTAAGAGTCAACTCCCGGCGTTTTCTCCTGTCTACGTGATGAATCTGGGCATCTTGGGGCAAGGCAGCAATTGCCTCACGTACACAAACAACCCTCTCCTCCTACCACCCAACACTACAACCTGTGAGAGATGCACTTATATAACCAAACTGGAAGCAAAGCTCTCTTTACCCAAGACTGGACTAGACAGTCAAGAGGAGAAGGTAAACACTTGCACCACACCACACTCATCACATAGTCCCTCAAAACCTACACCACCAAAACACACACACACAGCAACACAAAACACACACACCTACATTCGCAGAGGCTCTCAATAAAAATCTGCTCAAGCAACACAGGCCTCCAAAGCAGAAACACATGCAACCTCAACCCCCCCCCCCGCACACAACCCAAATGACACACAGCCCACAAACTTAGTGTGTCACTCAACCACAGCCCAAAAGGCATAACAACATACCCAACACGCTAGTCATAGGTGACTCTATAATCAGGCACACTGATGTTCCACTCACCAGGCTAAACAAGGAGACAGTTACTGTCAGCTGCCTGTCGGGTGCCAGGATCTGCCACATAACGCACACACTCAGGTCACTCCACAACAAGTACAAATATGACTCTGTCATTGTCCATGTTGGTGTGAATGACCTGAGATGTACCGCCCTGGACTACATGAAAAGAAACATGGAGGTGCTCTCTGATCTTGTAGCCCAAACAGGTATGACCCTAGCCCTGAGTAGCATCCTGCCATCACCCAGAATGATACCACAGTACAAGGACAAAATGATTGACTTCAACAACTGGCAAAGCTTCTGGTGTCATTCTAAGGGGATCCAGTATCTGTCTGCCTGGGATGACATGATCAACGGACCATGATACTTTGCCAGAGATGGCCTGCACCTGTCGCCCTTGGGATTCAGGATACTGGCTAGGGCTCTTGCCACACCTATAGTGCCTTTTTTAGGCAAGGTTTAAATGACAAATTCACCACCGTAACAGGTACAAGCAAGCAAAATCTGATGGTAATGCTGCTCAATGCTAGAAGTCTAAACCTCAAAATGCATTCATTCGAGGCACTCCTTAAAATGGAGAACATCGACATCTGTGCAGTGACAGCGACCTGGTTCAAGGCTCCAGAGAGCACCCCTGCATTACCAGGCTATAATTCATACCACACATTTCAGCCACCTAACCTGGACTGAAACAATGAAGGTGTGTCCATATTCATTAAGGATATCCACACCTCCAAACTAGTTGCTCAGCATAATGCATCCGAGATTATCCAAGTGCAACTAACTCTGGGCAAGACCACAATCCAAATTGTAACTTGCTACAGACCCCCCACAGTGCCCCAGCATTCCCACTCCTCATTTCTTGATACACTGGAAAATATTAGGGTGCAACCCAACACCCTAATAATGGGCGATTTCAACTACCCCACCATTAACTGGAAAAAGTACTCATGTACCAACTCTTTTGCTCAACGTTTTCTGGAATTTATAAATTCCAACACCTTGGATCAACTTAGCCACACCCCTACCAGGGGCAGCAATATCTTAGACCTGGTCATAACCAACATGGGCGACCAGTGTTCCACACCAGAGGTCAATTCCTCGTTGGTCAGATCCGACCACAAGCTAATCAGCCTAGACATCCACAACCTGTCCCCACCCCCCATTAGAGAAACCACTGTAAAAAATTTATCCAAAGCCAACTTCACACTTTTTAAGACAGATGTGGCAAACTTCATGATACCCATGCAGACGGACAACAGAGGTACAACTGCTGAATCCTACACAAACGTACTTTATAAGCACTTACAAGAGTGCATGGATTGTGCTATCACTAACAGAACCAAGATGCTATCCTCCAAAAAAAGGAAATCAATCTGGTGGGTCCCCTGCCACAAACAAACTCTACAACAGAAGAAAGAAACTGTTGCAAAAAAAAAAAAAAAAGAGTAAAATCCCATGACTGGAAGAACTCCCTGGTCAGCCTCATTAAGAAGCTGAGATCCTTTATAAAATCCTCCAAAGCTAGTTATGAAAACAAAATCGCCACCGATTCTAAAGACAACCATAAAGCATTCTATAGCTATGTCAAGAATCTCAATGGCAACAATCAGATCTGCTCTGAGTTACAGCACAATGGCACTAAATATACAGAACCAACTGATATTGCCAACATCCTGGCAGATAGGTTCAGTGCTAACTTTGCCCCCCCCCCCTCACCCCCTAAAGGGCCCATCTCTGTACTGGAAGAATGCAAAGTTCCTGTAATCACGGCTGCACAGATAAAAAACACACTCTCCAAAGCCAGGAACACAGGATCCATGGGACCTGACAACATCCCAGGCTGCGTTCTACATGAACTACAGAATGAACTGGCACCCCACCTAAACACCATGTTCAGTCATAGCCTCATCTCAGGCCTTGTGTCCACTGAATGGTACACAGCGACGGTTATCCCACTCCACAAAGGGGGAGCCACCCAGGATGCATGGAACTACCGCCCCATTAGTCGAACAAGCCTGGTCTGCAAGGCCATGGAACGCATCATCATGGAACTTAGAAACAAAGACATTGATAATCTCCAAACTCTGGACCCCACCCAGTTCAGGTTTGTAAAAGGCAGATCATGTCTCCTAAACCTGACTGACTTCTTTGAAGCAGTCAGTAAAGCCGTAGCTGAGGGTAAGGTGGTTCACACAGCCTATCTGGATCCCACCAAGGCATTCAACACCATCCTCCCACTCTGGAATTATAGATAAACTCACTAAACTAGGTATAAATCCCTATGTCACAAGATGGGTTGCCAACTGGCTCACTGACAGAACTCACACTGTGAAAGCAGCAGACTCCAAATCCGACTTCAGACCAGTGACAAGTGGAGTACCACAGGGTTCAGTCCTGGGTCCTCTCCTGTTTGGCATCTACTTTTCTGAAGTACAGGCTAATACAGAAGGTCTTTGGATAACAAAGTTCGCAGATGACTGCAAACTAGGAGCCATAATTGAAACTCCTAACGATGTGGACATCCTACAAAAGGGCCTCACTGAGACAGATGCCTGGTATCAAAGCCATGGCCTCAAGTTGAATGTCAAAAAGAGCAGTGTCATCCCCTTTGGTAAAAACTCTGTACCCATGAGCTACCACAGAGGTAGTAGTCTATTTAACACCGAAAGTGTGATAACAGACCTTGGGACACAGGTGGAAAGTAGTCTCTCCTTTGATAATCACATTGCCACAGTAGTCTGGAAATCCTTCTATGTGGCACACCTCATCACAAAAGGTTTCTCATGCAGGAAAAAAGAGGTCATTATTCCCCTCTACTCATCACTCATTAGACCCATTATAGAGTACAACACCCCTTTTGGTGTGTACCTCACAAGACATCTACAACAACTGGAAAGGCCACAGAAATACCTCACAAAGAGGATTACCAGCCTCAAACAGATGCCCTACGCAGACAGTCTCAAAAAACTCCAGCTTTACTCTGTCGCATAACGCCTACTTGGAGGCGATCTCTGCCTAACATACAAAGCTATGTCAAACCCACAGCTGTTGGACATGCTCCACTTAAAGAAATCCCAATCCCTCCAAGCTACATGCTCTAGGGACCTAAACCTTGTCACCACAATAAACAGAACATGCTGGAGGGATAGATTCCTGTCCCAGAGACTTCCCATACTCTGGAACAAGCTACCTAGTTATATCAAACAAAGCTCCTCATTAGCACTCTTCAAGAAAAATCTTGATGACTGGATAAGAAATAGGAAATTCACCCCAGGGATCATCTCTGTGGCTCTGCTTGACAGGGGTACAGGAAAATAATTTTCTTGGGTGGCGAAAGCCAGGGCACCTTTTTGGGTAGGCTTGTATAGGCCCTACGGCCGATAGCCTTGTACCTACCTATGAACCTATGAATCCTAGGAAATGTAAATTAAAACTGAAATAAGTTACTTATGTAGGACATTTGTTTACCAGTTCTGGTTTACAACCAGATCCATCTAAGCAAACAGCAATTCTTGAGATGCCAGTTGAAGAGAATGTCATATCTTTATAAGGTTTTCTAGGTATGGTCAGCTATTTAGGAAAGTTCATCCCAGGCTTGAGTGAGCTTTCTGCCCCATTATGTGAGCTGACACACAAAAATGTACACTGGTCTTGGTTGGAACAACACCAAAGAGCATTTGATATTCTGAAGAAGAACGCTGACAGTTCACCACATTGAGATATTATGATTTTCACAAACCTGTAACTAACTCTTTCTTGTGATGCTTCAAAGTACAGCCTTGGTGCAGCATGCCTTCAAGAAGGCATATCAGTAGCCTATGCATCCAGAACTTTAACTCAAACAGAGATGCATTATGCACAAACAGACAAAGAACTTTTGGCAGTAGTGTTTGCATGTTCGAAGTTCAATGATTATATTTATGGAAGACCTGTCCAAACAGAGACTGCTCACCAGCCACTAGTGGCAGTTTTGAAAAAGCCAATGCATACCACATGATGTTAAAATTGCAAAAGTGCAATTTCTGTATTGTTTACAAAAAGGGCAAATACTTGCACCTTGCTGATGCTTTGTCAGTGCACCCAGACAAATGACAGAGCAGCATGAAAATGAAACAGGAGACTTTGAAGTCATGGAGGCTTGACGAACTAAAAAAAATCACACAGCTGCAGACTCAGTTGTCCAGAAGATGAAAAACATTATCAGTGAAGGATGGCCAATATGACAAACCAGTTTACCACTTGACATTCAGTAGTATTTTCCATACCGAGACGAGCTCATCATGATGGAAGATGGAACCATCATGAAAGGTGCAAGAGTGGTAATTCCTAAAGCCTTACAACAGGAATATATCAAAATGTTGCATCATGGTCACCCAGGTACTGATTCAACCAAAAGAAGGGCAACACGCATTGTATTTTGGCCTTCTATGTCCAAAAATATAGAGAAGGAAACTCTAGCATGTTCAATTTGAAAGAGCACCAAACCCCATCAACAAAAGAACCGCTTCAGCTATATCAAATTCCTGAATTACCACGGTCAACGGTTGCTACAGATATTTTCAAATGGAATGATCAACATTACTTGGTGTTTGTGGACTCTTACTCAAATTGGTCTGAAATTGACCTACTTCCTAACTTGACATCCAGCACAGTCATTACAAACTTGAAGAGACATTTTTCTGTCCATGGTGGTCCGCACAGTCATGTCTGACAATGGTGAACACTTTACAAGTCAGCAGTTTAAGAAATTTGCTGGGTCTTGGGACTTTGATCACAGTACCAGTAGTCTGGAGTATCCACAATCCAATGGGTTAGCTGAAT